>NW_017731363.1:7324893-7331103 GCF_001890085.2 Hipposideros armiger
GAAAGACAGCATAAAAACCTTTTTGTGATGCTGTATGTTTGAAAGATAGGGAAAAGAAACACACAGGGCTATTGCTAGCTTGAGAAATACAACTAAATGGAAATTCTTTATTTCCCAAATAAGGAAAATCTTGACATCAAAGATAAAGCTCAGAAGGAGAAGCTAGAAAGGGGACAAGTAAATGCTGGAACAAATTTCTCAAGAGTCAGGAAGGGATGAATTCAAGGACAAAAACAGCTAGCAATTCAGCTTCCATGTACAGAGACCAGGCCTCTGAGAATTATGGGACTCAGTTTATTCCAAGGAAGCTCATAATAAATCCAGACTATGGACTCTTTCTATACTAAAGTGGAATTCTTTCACAGAGGCTGATCTTTTTTAAAATCATATTTTAGATGATCTTAAAATGTGTTTTTCAGTTATAGTTCACATACAATATTATATTAGTTTCAGGTGTATAATATAGTGACCATGGGCTGATCTTGTTTCTCACTCAGTGAGATCCCTAGAAACAATAATAATTTTTAAAATCCCATGTCAGGCTTATTCCCCCTGAGTTAGGACTCCCTCTGCAACAAAATCAACTCAGCTCACTGTTAATTTATTCTGAGTAGACTGGTGCACAACCCACTTCCTAGTCTATTCCTAATATACTGGAGAATGGCTGTACCTGATTCTTTCGGAAGCCTTGAAATCAGATCAACTTGCCATAGTCACATCTTTGTTATCCTTGATCACTGCTCAGGTTGTACAATCTTGATCATCCAAATATTTTCAAACTCTTATTTCCATATTGCTCCACATAAGCCTAACTTGACCATACTCCTACATTTCTTCTTCCTCTCAATCCTTCCTACTGTGTCCTCTGGCAACTCCTCTTTTATGGCAAAATCCTGAACATCTTCATCAGATGTCCCTCCTCCATCTTAGCCCTAATCTGTATTCACCATTGCTATTTCTAAACCATTATTCTTTTTTTGTTTCTGACAACTGTTCTTTTGAGACATATGCTATCCCACTGCATCTGTCATTCATTATCATCTCATCTTGCGTCAACTTTTCAGCTTGGTTTGTCAGTCACTTGCCAGGATCAGGAAGAAAATAAAATGGACATATAGCAGGAAAACTGCTGAGGAAGAGCATGGAGTAATACCTGGGGGGCAGACTTAGACCAGACGCAGGGAAGGGGGATTGAGGGTGTAGGCAGAATGTGTGAGCTGCATAAAATCCTTAAATAATGGATAAGGTATGTGGTATATTGAAGCTGGCTCATACTAGTCCACAAGATGTGCTTGTGAAAATTTCAGGAATTTTGCAAGCCACCACATTGGTAGCTTGAAATGGGATATTATGGGAGTGATTACGCCATGGAAATCTGTAAATGCTACCAATCAGAACTCTTTGCCCCCACAAGAGCCATTTCTTAAATATTTACCAGCACACTACTAGGAGGTAGGAAGGAAGGAAAATTAAATAAGAGTGGATGTAAGGTCAGGAAAGTTGGAGACAAATTTTGCCTAATTCAAAATTATGTCTAGTACCAATATTACCTTAAAAGTTGAGTCCAAAAAATAAAAATAAGGAAGATGTAAATGATAGATCTAAGAGTGGCAAAATTAAAGACAGATTCCAAAGATAAAACAATGAGAAGATATCCTTCTTTTAGCTTAACAAACAGGTTTCATCTGCATTAATGAGGCTGAATCACAACTGTAAGGAAATGAATGGAGATGATATTGGCAGGTTCTCCTATATCACTGGATACTCTTATGTTGAACTCAGTACACAGTATTTGTTTATTCTGTGCTTAATTAGGCTACTGGGTAAAGCTTCAGTCTTCAAAAACTTAGATCGGTCAAGAACCTAGGAATCAACAATAATAAAAAGAATATGGGCTATACATGGCTCTTAGGAACATCTATACAGTGAAAGTAAAAAGGGTGGAGTTTGTATCCTGTCTCTTCTTATCCATTAAATGATATCATACAAGTCACATTTCATCTCTGAATTTATTTCCTAAGTTAAAATGTGGCAATGGAAATACCTATCTCTTAAAGTAGCTGTGAAAATTACTCAAGATTATGCAGTTTAAAGCATCAAGTCTAGGGCCTTGCTCATAGTAGAAACTAAAATGTTTCATTTCCATCTGATCCATATTCCTAAGCTTTTATTTTCCATGTGGTAAGGCTAAATACATACTCTTGAGAAGATGAAAATATGAAGTCAGAAGACCTAGATGTACTAAGGAGTTTCTCAGTACTTCTCTTTTTTTCACACCATTGGAAAGCTCTAATCCTGGGGTGGCAAACAATTTGTAAAGGGCTAGCGAGTAAACATTAGTAGGCTTTGTTGTCCATATAGTCTCTGTCCCAACTACCCAATTCTTCTGTTGTAGCACACAGGCAGCCACAGGCAATACATAAATAAAGTGGTGTGTGGCTGTGTTCTAATAAAACTTTATTTATGAACACTGAAAATTCAATTTCAAATCATTTTTATGTTATGAATGCTTCTTTTGATTTTTTTCAACCAGTTAAAAATGTAACCACCATTCTTAGTTCATACATTATGGAAAGAGAACTGACTCTAGGTGGTAAACACACAATGCAATATATAGATGATGTATTACAGAAACGTGCATTTGAAACCTATAGAATTTTACTAACCGATGTCACCCCAATAAATTTAATACAAATTAATAAAAAATTTAAAAAACATGTGGAAGGCTGGATTTTACTTGTAGGCTGTAGCTTGCTGACCCCCATTCTTATCTTATACTTCAGAAATAAGCTATCATAAGCCCATAGTCTTGAAACGTATTTTTAAATCTGAAATCCTTTGTTCAAAGAAACTCTTGCTTAAAAACCACTTGATTCCAGAGTTTCTGTGAGGATAGGAATCTAGCATTTCTCCCATTCCTTGAAAACCTGCCCTTCCACCAACATATTCTCTCTCTCTCTNTTTTTTTTTTTTTTTTTTTTTTTCTTCTTTATTTTTCATCATCGGAAATTCACAGGTTAGGCTGCCCCAGGAAGCTGACTCTGAGATGGGACTACAGTGCTAAAGTTTATTAAGGAATCTCTTAGTTCAGGCTGCTATAACAAAAGACTAGGCGGCTTAAGCAACACTCATTTCTCACGGGTCTGGAAGCTGGGAAGTCCAAGATCAAGGTGCCAGCAGATTGGGATCTTAGTGAGAGCCCTCTTCCTGGCTTCCAGATGGCCTCTTTGTGTGCATGTAAGAGAGAAAGCTCTGGTCTATCTTCCTCTTACAAGGAAGCTAATATCATTATGGGGGCTTTCCCTTCATGGCCTTATCCAAACCTAATTACTTCCTAGAGGCCCTGCCTCCTAATAATATCACATTGGAGGTTAGGGCTTCAACATGTGAATTATGGGGGAAAGAGGGAGAGGCAAACATTCAGTCCATAACAGAATCCTTGGGACTAACAGCTGTGGATCAGAAGACTCCCAATGCTAAGGAAACAAGCTCTTCATTCTTGAAGAGGATCTGGGTAGCACATCAAAGCCTTTACCATGGGAAATTCTGTCCACTTTAAGAAATTATACCAAGGAATAAAGCAACACAGTTATAAGATATTCACCTATGATTTCTTATACTACTTGAATAGTTTTATTTGGTATATTAGATCTCTGATCCATTTGAAGTGGTGTGAGAAATTGAGCCAATGTTATATTTTGATATTTTTTTCAGTTGTCCCAGTAACACATATTAAAAAGACAATTTTCCCACTGATTTGAAAAGTTATCGTTATTCTAAAAGTCTAAATTTCCACGTATGTGTAGTTAGGTCTGTTTGTGGATTTCTTTTTTGTTCTTATTAGTCTATCTGTTCATGTGCTAATACATTATTTTAATTATTGAGGCATTATAATGTGTTTTAAAATCTGGTATGATCTACTTTCCACTATCCATTGTTTTTTTATTTTTAGGGTTTTCTAGGTATTTTTTTTTCTAAATACATTTTATAACTAACTTGTCCAGCTCTGGAAAAAATATGATCTTATTTGGATTCCATTAGATTCACAGATCAACTTAGGGAAAACAGACATAAATCAACTTAGGAAAAGCTAATATCTTTATTATGTTGTGTTTGCCTTTCTATGAATATGCTATCTTTTTATATGTTCAGATCTGTCTTTCAGGAATATTTTGTTATCTACCTTTATATGGGCTTGTGCCTTTTGGTCATGTCTTTATTTAGGTTTTTTTTTTCTAATTAACCCCCGATTATAAATGAAATCTGCTGTCATACAATTTTATAACTGGGTGTCATTTAGGTTCCTTGCTTTATTAAGTAATTACTAATTAGAATTTATTTTATAATTTTTTTATGAAAAATCTGTAAAATATAAAAAATTAAGAGAAGTGAAAGATAAACTCCCATGTGCTCAGATGCAACAATTATCACTTCATTACTAATCTTATCTCATCTAAAACCCAACCTACTTCCTCTTTCCCAGGTTATATTGAAGCAAATCCAAGATATCATATTATTTATTCTATATGTATTGTAACATATACTTCTTAAAGTACTCTTTTTGGTGGGATGATACTCGATGCCATTATACCATCAAAACTACAATAATTCCTTATTGTCAAATATCCAGTCAATGGTTAAATTTCCCCAATTGTCTTATCAATTTTTTAAAAGTTTGCTTATTACAATCAGTATACAATTGATGTTCACACATTGCCATTGATATGGCTCTTTTAATCTATAGGTTCCCTCTCCATCACCTTTATTCCACTTGTACTTTATTTCTTAAAGAAAGTGGATCATGTGTCCTGTATAGTTTTTCATAGTTTTGCTGATATCATCCCTGTATTATTATTTAACATGTTCCTCTCTTTGCTGAATTTACTGTAAATTAGTAGTTAGCATAAGAGGCTTCATCAGACTCAGATTTGATTTTTGTTTTCTTTTTAGCTGAGCCATCCTGCCACCTGTTGGCAGCTCAGCAGCAGCTCAGCTCGGGCCAGGAATCAAACCAGTGACCCTGTTGCTCAGAGCTCACACTCTTGAGTGAGATCTTAACCAACTGAGTCACTCGGCCGGCCAGGTTTGATTTTTTTGTCAAGAATGCTTCTGAAGTGCTATAGTGAATTTTACCATTTTCATTGATTAGCTAGAATTATTCTTTAAAGAGAAACTTTATCACCTATTTGATCACTCTGAAACCCAGTTCATGTAGGAAAGGCAGAATAAATGCTTGGTTTTCCCCCATTGTAACAGCTTTTAAAATTATGTGTTAAGATATTTAGCATGCTCCAAAGGTGACCAAAATTTTTTAGTATCATTATGGACTCATGTGTTAAACATATTTGATGTATTTAAACCCCTTGTCAATTTTTCCATTTTAGGGCATCAGTGGAAAACACTTCAAGTTGACTCTTTTTGATATGACCCTAGTGGTGTTGACAGCTTCCTTGCTTTCTGCCTTGAAAAGATGTTGGGGCTTTTCTTTTCCATTTTCTGTCCCAAACCAAAGATCATGCACTTCTCCAAGTGGCCCTGGTTCCTTTAATAGGGAGTGGTATTTTGAGATCACAGTTTTGGTATTTAAAGTACTTAAAATGCTCTTTGTTACCAGTTCTTCATTGTTTCTAGACCTTTCTTACAGAGCTAGGAAATGTTTCTTGTTAAGACAAAATAGATCATGCAGTCACACAGATAATTCCAATTCAGATTTACCACTGAAGCATATTTTTTTTACTTCATCAAACTTACATGTGTTTCTCCCCTTTCTCATGACAGATACCTGGGTTCTCAATGACATTCATATAATTATTAATTTGCTTTACTCCACAACACTACATGAAAACTTCAGAATAATAGTAAATACATCATCACCAACATTGTTATATGCATTTCTTTCATTTTGTTTGATGTTTATGGATTGCCTTTTTAAAAATTATTTATACTTATGCAGAATATTTACTTGACTCGAAAGTCACATCTGCAAAATAAGAAGTCTAGCCAGCATCTATCATGTCTATTTCCTCCCCTTTCTTCCTATAAATATTTAGACACATAACTTGAGAGAGAAGATAGAACTGGGAATTAAGGGTGGAAAACTTGGACTCAGATGTTAAAGTTTAATCTTTGTAGGAAAATTGTGGGTCAAGACTTAGAAATATTCATATTAGGAAGTTCAAGAAGAAAGTAGAATAATTTAAAATATTTCAC
>NW_017731363.1:7334817-7345772 GCF_001890085.2 Hipposideros armiger
ATGTAGTTCTCAGTCACCCTGCTATCTCAGATTCCTGACCACAAAAGCCAGATCTGAGTTATGAAAAATGCCCTCTAGTCTGATCAATTCACTGGGAAGGAAATCCATCAAAGCAAAACCACTGAACGGATATCCATGGAGAGCTATCAAATGTCAGACTACATTGATAAAGGATGTAAAGAAGGAAACAAACATTTAGTTAAGTCTGCTATGTGCCAAGTGCTGTGCTATTCATTCTAGAATTAAGAAAAAAAATAACAAGCATTTTTAGGAATGGTATACAGTGCAATCCAATCTTAAGAAAAAAGCTAAAATGAGTGGTGTTTGTAAGTCCTCCCCACTCAGGTAAAGTATGAATTCCTTCTTCCATGGAACTCTAAAGACACATTTTCTAGCAAGGAAAGATACCTGGAGAAGAAACAGATCTAAGAAAATGCCTTTTTGGAAAGCTACTGAAGGCTTCCACTGGCATCTGGGAAAATCAAACTATTTTTGGTGCAAAAACCAATATAGACATAAAAAAACCCCAAATATGTGATAAAGCTCATCCCCTATCACTAATGCTAGGTGATAGATAAATAGACTTTCCTGTGCATGTAATCCAAGCTGCATGGTCAGGATCTGTTATAATGCAGCAATTCATGATGCGATGTTTTGGTTTGAAAATAAACAAGCCATTTTTAGTTTGTGGATGAACCTCCATACTGTTTTCCATAGGGGTTGCACCAATTTGCAATCCCACCAACAGTGCACAAGGGTCGCCTTTTCTCCACATCCTCACCAATACATATTTGTGGACTTTTTGATAATAGCTATTCTGACAGGTGTGAGGTGGTATCTCGTTGTGGTTTTGATTTGCATTTCCCTGATGATTAGTGATGCTGAACATCTTTTCATATGTCTGTTGGCCATCTGTGTGTCCTCTTTGGAGAAATGTCTTTTCAGGTCTTCTGCCCATTTTCAAATTGTATTATTTTTATGGTATTGAGTTGTATGACCTTCTTATATATTTTGGATATTAACCTCTTATTGGATATATCATTTGCAAGTATATTCTCCTATTTAGTGGGTTGCCTTTTTGTTTTGTTGATGGTTTCCTTTGCTGTGCAGAAGCTTTTTAGTGTGCTATAGTCCCACTTGTTTATTTTTGCTTTTGTTTCACTTGCTTGAGGGGATGTATCCAAAAAGATATTACTAAGACTGAAATAAATAGTTTACTTCCTATGTTTTCTTTTTAGGAGTTTTATGCTTTCAGGCTTTACATTTAAGTATTTAGCCCATTTTGAGTTTATTTTTGTACATGGTATAAGAGAGTGGTCCAATTTCATTTTTATGCATGTATCTGTCCAGTGGGACTGCAAACTGGTATAGCCTCTATGGAAAACAGTATGGAAAGTCCTCAAAAACTAAAAATGGATATACCATACAACCCAGCAATTCCACTTCTGGGTATTTATACAAAGAAAATGAAAACACTAATTCAAAAAGATATATGCACCCCTATGTTCACTGCAGCATTATTTACAATAGCCAAGAAATGGAAGTAACCTAAGCATTCACTGATAAATGAATAAAGAAAATGTGATATATTATACATAGATGATATATGCATGTATATACATATAAAATATTCCATTGTGTATACATACATACACACACACACACACACACATGCACACGCCCCTCCCACACACACACAATGGAATATTATGCAGCAATAAAAAAGAATGAAATCTTGCCATTTGCGAAAACATGGATGGATCTAGGGAGTATTATACTAACTGAAATAAGTTAGGCAGAGGAAGACAAACAACATATGGTTTCAATTATATACAGAATCTAAAAACAAAACAAAAAAACAGACTCATAGAAACAGAGACCCAAAGGATGCTTACCAGAAGGGAGGGGGTGGAGAATGGGTGGAAAAAGGAAGGAAAAAAGAAATCAATAATATTGTGATAAGTTTCCATGTATAGATGATTACTAGAATTAGTGGCATGATCACATTGTAAGGTACAAAAAAATGTCAAATCACTATTGTACACCTGAAATTAATTTAACCAATATAAGAATGTATACCAACTACACTTAAATTTAAAAAAGATAATATAAAATTCAGTATGGCAGTTTTCAAAAAAAATAAACAAGCCAACAAAACAAATACAAACAAAACTTTTAATTCCAGAGTGGTCATGTTATAACATATGCATAATGTCAGATAATATGTGCTACGTGAAACAAAATGACTGAGCCATTACATTATAAGCTGGTTTTAGCTCCTGTAAAAATTTAAAGAAATTTTTTTCAACACAATATTTGAAAGTCAGTGCTTCTAATATATTTCATTATCACCTACCTGTCAGTACTAAAATAAAGTACATACAAATTGAGACTACAGATGAACCAAATGACCTGCATTGATTAACTACTATGTGTTTACTTTCCTAGAAGTTCTAGATCTACTCTCCCACTTTCCCCATCCTACTTTACTTCCCAGGGAAAGACCTTTAGGGACTGTATCAAATTAGTTTCCTTGTCCTCTGCCTTTCAGTTGGGTATAGCCAATGGAAAGAACCAATTGGACATCGGCAAGGAGTGTGAGGTGAAGGTATTTATTCCCCTGACTCCTCCCTCTTTTGACAAAATTGACAGGGGCCCCATTTATCTCCTGAAGGCTCCCACTGTTGTGTGCTAGTAACCATTCCTGCCTCTGTATCTTCAGGCCAAATGGTGGTAATGGCTCCTTACTGTCGTTAGTCTTGGGGTACTTTATTGAGCCTTGTTAGTTTCCCTTAACTGTGCTCACACATTTTCAGGCAGTCCTTTCATTAAGCTAGCCTCAATTCTCCCATTAGAGCATAGCACTTATTTCTTGTGCTGACACTGAGTGATAATGCAGCTCTTTTTTCACTCTTACTTATAATTGAAAGAGGGTGTTATCCATTGTTTTCTATCCAACATTGTATATTGATATCCTTTACTTTACACCTGTTGTAGCAAGTACTAGGGAGTGAAAAGGGCTATACAGGGAGCCCATGGAGAACTCCAAATGTTGCCTTTCTCAAGGATGGTAGTTCAAGGGTATTTATATTACCATTATCTTGCATGTGTATTATATTCTTTGGGTATATGAAATAATTCATCATAAAATACAAAAGCAAGACATTATTTGCAACAAAGTAAAGCTTTGTTTTCATATGTATATATGCATAGAAAAGGTTCTGAAAGGAATTAGGAGAAAATACTAGTTTCATTCGATCATAAGATTAGAGGTGCTTATTTTCTTCTATTTTAAAAAAAAAATTTCTAAATTAAATAGAAATATATAGTTTCAAGAAAAAATTTACAGCCAATAATAAGCAGTAAATAACTTGGAAAATGGCAATATCTTCAATCAAGTTCTAGAGCAGTTGTTATACTGAATCATTTCACTGGTAATTGGATCTACTCAAAAGAGAAACTCCAAATACAAATTCAGAGATGTGACTAAAAGGCCAAAAGAAGAGAGTGCCCCATGAGCCAATGAGAGTATCACCTCTTGCAACAATTATGTCATAGAAAGATTTCAGCAGTCCATTAGAATATGAACTTGCTTATACAGCTGCCAAAGGTGACCTTAATCGTCCAGTCATGTTCTGTTCAGAACCATTATTCAGCTTTCAGTTGCTATGAATAGTACCTGTGTGATACAGTCATATTTAAAGAAATAGTGGCTGTTCATTTTCATCTGTAGTTTCTCCTTTAGGCGGTTAAGATTTCTTGGAGTTTGCAAAATGCCTGTCCCCTGAGACCTTGCAAAATGAGTGGCAAGTACAAAGGCTTTTTGATGCTCAATGTCAGGGAGGACGATTCACTTGGCTGTGCCGCAGCCCTGCAACATCAAGACCTGTTATGAAGATGGCATTTACTAACAAACATGCCAACTATTGATTGGACTTTTATTAACTATCTGTATACGTGAAGTACACATAATCAAATTTATAGATATATCAAAAATGGCGGTTGATGACATCACATTGATTAAATAATGTCTTGCTAGCATTATTCATTATAACACAATTTCCAATTTTGATATTTAGATTTGAGTTAGGCAGTATGATTTTCTAACCTATGGCCTCCTTATCATAACCCTTCTCTCATGTCTCTCAAATGACAGACTGGTAGAGGTCCTTGGTTAGCTTGATCCCTTTACTCCATGAGAACACACATGTCTGACCTTTTTCTAACTCCTTATATCACTTACTGTTTGTGGTAAAGACATTAATGAGTGAGAATGCCAATCATTAGTGTTTTTCTGATAGTTTTAGGTATATTTTTAAAAATCTGTTCCTTTAAACTCAATTAAATGTTCCCCTATATTTCATGACAAGAGACAGTTTGAAACAGGCTAGGATACTTCTAGACTTAATGTAATTAATTTTGAGTAGGGAATCATGAAGCGTTTTATAATAGGCTGCATATATGGTTTCATAAATCATAGAATATCTGGTTTGGAAATGGTCTTAAAGGTCAGCTAGTCCAACCATTCACCCAGTGTTTGAATCTATTCTAAAATATCTCCATCTATTAGTCTCTATGTCATTCTTGAACTGCTCTAGGAAAGGATATTTTTTGAAGCAACCTATTTAAAATAGGAGGTACTAATTTCTTTATACATATATATAAAAAAATATTACCCCAAACATATTTATTGCTCCTTAAACTCAGCAAGCCATACCTTATTAGAAAAAAAAGAAGAAAAAATCCTTTTCTGGTTTTCTTACATATATTCCTTTCAAAATAAATGTGACAGATCCTGTAGGACTCAGAGCTTTCCTCTTCTTTGACTTACAAAATAAAATAATTAAATAATGGCAAAGACACATTTGGAAAACTCACACAAGCCTCAAAAAGCTATGTTGACTAGGAAAACAAAATAACCAGCAGAGAATCACTATCAGCTGTTAACAGTTAAACTAATATAATATTGTATGTCAACTATAACTGAAATATAAATAAAAATAATCTAAAAAAAGATTTTTAAGAAAGATTAAGAGAAAGAGTTAACAGGGCAATGGTAAGTTTCCTGTGTCAAAGAAAGTTTCACGAAGAAGTGATTTTAGGAATCTTTTCCCTTCAGCTATAAAATAAAATGTGTTTGACAAATCTTGGAGAATAAAATATCTTCCTACCCAAAAAATTTGACTTGCTGCAATGCCTGAAATCCCCCTTTAGAGTGGTATGGCTTTGGGACTTAAAGGCCTCTTAGTTTTTAAAATCCCCTGGCAGCAAGACCCCAACACACTCATTATAATGGAAAGCCTTAGTGAAGACATGAGGGGTCTGTAATGAGATAATAAACAGGCTTTTGGCAGATAGCAGGGGTCTCAAATGCTGGAAGAAACAGAAAGAAGAAGAGGGAGATGAACTCAAGATAAACTTCAATTCCTGCTCAACTTTCTCAGGGCCAGCCCTTCCAATGTACATTACCTTATTTATTCTTACCTTGGATTTATTTTTAAAGTTTTCTTATAGAACTACCTAAGCACAGAGCAAAATTGCCATGCACTTTTTTTAAAAAACCAAATGTATGGATCTAAGAACCTTTCCGAGGGAGGAATCAAATATCAGTGCTTAAATCTTGGGAGATATTTATGCATAATCTACAGTCAACCATGAATAGTTCTAAGGATAAGAGCTTTTTCTTGTTCAGCATTACGCTGGGCAGCTGGGCACATATTAGGTGCTTTATAAAAACACTTCACTGAGAATAGCTTAAGAGCATTTCTAATGATAAAGACATGGTGAGTCATTTATCCAGCTACTTCCAAGTATGAAGAATTAAGTAAAAGGCATTTAGACTGAATCAATTTCTCTATATACTATCACTTTCTAAACTGGCAAAAGAATCAGAGATGAAGAACAGACTTCAAAATGACTACAGTAAAAGAAAGAAATAAGTTGTTTATTTTACACTCAGTTATAAATATTGTAAATAAATTATTCATCTAAATGCTGAAAGACTTATGCTAGTTAAGTGCTTGGGATAATCATAAGTAAAGTGGGTTCAACTACTAAAAGTGGGGAGGCAGGGAGAAGAAACCAGAAAAAAAAGACTTAATGATAAAGTGCTGCAATATCATAATGAAAATATGTAGGCCTTTCTAGGTTATAAAATATTAAGTGAATTCAAACTTGCAAGGACAAAGAAATAAGTAAAGTATCAAGAAATCTTATATTGGGCCGGCTGAGTGGCGCGATGGTTGAGAGCTGGCTTGGGACGCCAGAGAGCCCCGGTTCGGATCCCACATATGGGGGCCGGTGACGCTGCCCTCCGCAGCTGGGATGCTGAACAACAGCTCAACCTGGAGCTGGGCTGCCCTGAGTCGCCGGCGATGGCGTGGGCTGCGGCCGCTGTGGCAGTGGGTTGCCATGGGCTACTGTATGTGGCCGGCAGCCAGCGTGAGCGGCCAGCAGCTGCAGTGAGCGGCAGTCCAGTGGCCGGCGACTGATCTGCCTCGCCCGGGAGGAGCGCAATAATGGTGCCAACTTGGGCCGGTGAAGCAACATCCTCCACAACTGGACTGAGGAACAAGACGACAGCGGCTTGTCTGTTCCCCTTNTAAGAACACTAGACCATGACCTCAGTGAGAAAAAGAGCTATACAAGGTGTTATCAAACAATACAGTGAATGTTTAAATAAAAAACATCATTGCAGTAAAAGACATATTGCCGTTAATCCTTAAAATACTCCCCCTTGCTTTGATCACACTTACCCCATCATTCTTGCCACTTTCTGAAGCAGTTCTGAAAGCCCTATTCCTGAGTGTCTTTAGTTGCACTGTTGTGGCTGCCTCGATGTCCTGAATCAATTCAAAATGTTTTCCTTTCACGGTCATTCTGACTTTGGGAAAGAGCCAGACGTTGCACGGTGCCAGATCCAGTGAATAAGGTGGATGAGGACACATCGTGATGTTTTTGACAGAAATTGCCGAATACCAGAAGTGATGTGTGACAGGGAGCATTGTCATGATGGAGGATGATTTATGACACACTTTAAAACACACCTTCTCTCAGCCATAGCTCACACCCGACTGACTGCACAGAACAAGCTGAAACTTGACACACACTGTTACTAATGTTCGACACGCTGCTTCCCGTATTGAAGATCCCTGCCTTTCCATTGGATGGCACTTGGCAGCAGCATTCACTGTATCTTGTGATCATAATGGAAAGACTTCATGTCACACATTGCTTCTGGCATGGCAATTTCTGTCAAATAAAAACATTACGGTGTGTCCTCACCCACCTTATTCACCGGATCTGGCACCATGCAACTTCTGGCTCTTCCCCAAAGTCAAAATGATCATGAAAAGAAAATGTTTTGAATCGATTCAGGACATCGAGGCAGCCATGACAGCACATCTAGACACTCATGAAAGAGGACTTCCAGAACTGCTTCAGAAAGTGGCAAGAATAATGGGACAAATGTGTTCAAAGCAAGGGGGAGTATTTTGAGGGGCATTAATGGCAATGTGTCATTTACTGTAATACATTTTTTTATTTAAACATTCACCATATTTTGTGATCACACCTCATACTTATTTTATTTACCACAACACCGCTAGTTCCTAACACAGTAAGTACCTTGTACTTACTAAGAGTTTAATAAAATGTTCTTGAATGAATGAACACATAAGAAATCTTCATTAATATGACTTTTNATTGACCAGAAAGAAAAGCATTCATGAGCCACTAAAATGAATTGGTTTTGGCCTTTACCATTGTCTTATGCTGCAGTTCCCCCAAATCACAGTCTGAGACAAAGATCACCTTGCCGCTGAAGGTTAAGTGCTGTTGCTGGCCTCTGCCATTCTAGAATCCCCTCCCTTTTCCCCCACTGGCATTAGGAAGCCCAATTCTATGGCAATATCTCTTTCTGTCAACCCTGGCCTTCAGAGGACACCACTGAGCCTCTCAAAGATGTCATTGCTTAAATGCCAGGACATTCCATATTGCCTTAGTGAGGGGCTATCCTATAGCCCTTCTGAAAAATATGGTCAAGTGTTGGGTTCCATGGTCTCACAAAATAAATCCATTCTAACATTCCACCTCCCCAAGTCTTCTGCTCTCTTCATCACTATCATGTCCAGGTATTCTTGCATTACCAGCTCATTGACTGCAGGCCATTATTGTGTCAAAGCTTCAAAGAACCATCCGAGAGTATATCAGAGCCAAATTCAAGTGTCCTTGACAATACTTTGAATCCCAAATCACTGGTGTGTGCTTGTAGGTCAATGGCTCCCTGGTCCAATACCCTCATTTTTAACTCCCACATTAGTTCCCCTAGTCCCTGCCAACACCAATCACCCAGTCCTACAATTCCTTCAAGTTGTAAGCTATTTGCTCACACAAGAGAGGCTGTGTTTCTATGTTTGGGCTGAGCTATGTACGACCTGACTCTGGTTCTCAGTCTTGAGGTATGAGGGTAGCAGGAGCAGTGTTTGAGAAAGAAAGACATCGTATTCAAGTAACTTGCCTCAGATGAGGTCTTCCCAGTGTACAAGCAATAGGGGTTCTCCCTTCCAGCACAGAGCAGGGAGTTCATTCTATCAGTTGGAAGGTTTAGTGAGATCTGGGGTTCAATATTCTCAGAGGCTGATCTATCTGTATGTATCCATCCAAGAATCATGGTCACACTCATTTCCTCTTAGAGTACTGACTTTTAGATAGGAGGCCTGTCACGGTTGTGCTTTCAATTTTCTTTGCATCTCTGCCATCTTCAAAATTAGATCTTGGGTCTGATTTCTAGCACAGTGTTCTCAGAAGTTGTAGGAGATAAGGTTCTGCTTATTTGCTTTCATAGAGACCCTTTGGATTTCAGTATTTCTTGAGTTGATAGTTGGCTGACCCGACCCTGTCATTTTTTACGTAGTTCTGAAGTAATTACATTATCTAGTCACCTTTATCATATCATTATAATTATCATTTGCCCTCATATTTTTCCTATGACATTGCTATCACAAAACCAAATATTTCACTTTCCACCTGCACCTTGTTCTAATTCATTATAGATCAAATTCTTAGTAATTGTGATGCTTCTAGAAGCAAACTGAATATCACTATTACTCTACTTTGGCACCAACTCTTTTAGTTTGGTTCCCCTAAAAGCAGAGTCTGAGAGAAAGACTTATATGCACATAGTTTATTTGGGAATGTAATCTCATGGAGCAGTGGTTAAACGACAGGTGAGTGTCTCTCTCCTGGAAAGGAAGGAAAGCCAATTCAGGGATGCATTATCAAGTTGGCCACCAGTAGGGTGACTGAAACTTGAGTCCAGTGGACCTTTTGAGGAGCCTTATGAAATCCATCTCAGAACCTTCTTTTTGATGATGAAAGGAGGAGGAAATTACCCTTTGGCTCCTGCCTGCCATTCTTTAATGTGGTTCAGCTGGTCAAGGCTTTCTGGATTGTACATTCCTAAGTGCTGAGCAGTTTCTTGTTGACTGTCACTTGCTATGGTGTCAGAGAAGCCGCAGGGTAGGAAGCGAGCCTGAGGCAAGGCACAGGCAGGTTACATCTGTTGGACTGTTTCAAGCCTCTGCTGAACTGGTCACTACAAGTATGTGGTAGGCTGAGAGGATTTGAGATGTATTTAAGAGATGTTTGATGTAACTGTCAGCCACAAGTAGCATTTATTGTGAGTTCTTCATTTATGCAGCATTGTGGCAACCACTGGGGATGTAATATGTTCTACAAACCCATATGAGATTTCAATTTGGTTGGGGCGGGTACAGGATATATACATTCCACATAAGAAATATATTTGTAACTGTGTCATATGTATATAAATATATATTTGTGTGAGTAAAGCTTATAAAGGTCATTCATGTTTTGGAGTGGCCAACTATTTTTCTTAGATAAAACATGATCATTTGATTAAAAAACTTGGATTTCATTGTTTTGGCTACATGTAAAATTGGTTTTACTGAATATTTTGGCATTACTGCCACAATTCATATTCTTGGAAAAGCAACCATATGGTAAGGTGTCAGGATGATGCTGAGGACAATGTGTTTCATATACTGTAACAACTTCGTTATCAGAACCCTCAAGAGAAATGTATCTCTTAATGCTCACACCAGGAAAATATAGGCTTTTCCTGGACCCAACCTTTAAAAAATATTATCAAACTGTAAGTCTTGCAAATAATGCTATTTTATTTGCTTTGGTCACTGGGAAACTTCTAGTCAAATTCCATTCTACCTCTAGTGAGTTAATGGGATTTTATAAAAAGGCATTTCTGTCAACTAACTGTGTCTTCTAGTTTCATCTTATAAGTCTGTTCTTATGTCCCTTCTCTTTGATCTGTTTGTCAATTTATATTTCATTTATCTATTTATTTGTATTATAAAAGTCACTTCAAGTCCTTATTTGTACTGAGATGGGCATAAATTAATCTGATTGAGAACAATTTACATAGACAGCTATTAAATATACATTTTAATTTATATTTTAAACTAAATGTCAGATGAACTTATTGAAAGTGATTGATACAGCAGAGGTGGTAGAGTATAATTGAACATGGTACAGTAAAATTGAAGAGCAATTTTACATTGATGGAGAATAAATGGCTTTGAAGTCTTTATTCAACAAAGTGTAAACTCACTATTAAAAAAATGACAGAACCGGTAAAGTTAGTGATACAGCATTAGACTTGTATTTCCTTATATCATTTCAAGTCACAATAAAGTCTTAAAAGAAAGTAGAGCACTACGCTTCTGGGCATCAGTCTTAGTGGTGTTTTTCTGAATTTAACTCCAAAGGAAAAAGAAACAAAAACAAAAATAAACAAATGGAACTACATTGCACTAAAATGCTTCCACACAGCAAAGGAAAGAAATCAATAAAACAAATAGGCAACCAAATGAATGTGAGCAGGTATTTGCAAATGACATTTCCAATAAAGGGTTAAT
>NW_017731363.1:7346322-7348691 GCF_001890085.2 Hipposideros armiger
CACCCTCAAATAAGGCTGAACTCGCACCTTGAGCTGAGCTGCCACCCCGATGGCTCAGTGGACAGAGCATTCGCTCTTAACAGCAAGATTGCCATTTCGACTCCCACAAGGAAAAAAAAATGTTAAGGATAGAATTATAATATATGATCCAGGAATCCCAATCCTGGGTATTTATCCAAAGAATATGAAAACATTAATTTGAAAAGGTATATGTACCTTTATGTTCATTGCAGCATTACTTACAATAGCCAAGTTATAGAAAACCTAATTGTCCATCGATGGATGAATGGATAAAGAAGATGTGGTATATATAAACAGTGGAATACTACTCAGCCATAAAAAGATGAAATATTGCCATTTGCGACAACATAAATGTATCTTGAAGATATTATGCTAATTGAAATAACTCAGATGGAAAAGGACAAAAACGGTATGATTTCACTTACGTGTGGAATATAAAACCAAAGCATAACAAATGAACAAACAAAACAAATAAAACAAAAACAAACTAATAGATACACACAACAGATTGGAGGTTACCAGAAGGGAAGGAGTGTCTGGAGCGGGAGTGAAATGGGTACAGGGGTGAAATATATAGTAGATAAAAACTAGACTTTTGGTGGTGAGCACTCAGTAGAGTATACAGACACTTAATTATAATGCTGTACATGTGCAATTTATGTAATGTTACTTCAATAAAAAATAAATTAAAAAATATTTGGAAAAAAAGAAAGTAGAAACACTGATTTTACTCTGCATGTGTCATTTACTGCCTAACTATTGAAGTCAGGGACTTTACCTTTACTTACGTATATCTAGTAAGAATATTAATACTGAGGCTATAGTATGAGTTTTTATTCATTTTTCTACTTGAAACAATTCAATCTAAAATTGTCAAATGCATAATCCTGGCACATAACAGAATTTAACCCTATATCACAACAAAATTAAACTTATAAGAAAACCTGTGAAATGAATATTATAGCAAAATATAATGGGTTAAAGAACATATGTGAAATAGTGTTAGAAAGCTTTGCCTAGAAATGACAAGCTCCATTGAAATACTACCTTGCAAATAGTTAGAATATCTTCATGCTTAAGAAACTATGAATGAAGCAAAGAAATATGATAAAAAGAGGACTGTGAATTAAGGAAGTAGAGGATTAGAAAACAATGCACATAAAATTATCTGAATGTTAGGGTCCTCTGAACACTTAAAATCCTGAGTCCTCTTAAAGGAGGATGCAAGAATATTCCAATCTTAGAATGGAGGTATTTGACAAAATCTCACAGTGTTTATCCCAAGTTAGGAGTTAACACCCAGGAGAAATGATGAATTTAGTGTAGCAATTAATCATAGTGAGGAGTATAAAATTACAGTGGCATCTCTGTGACCAACCCAGGGGAGGGTGGAGAAAGTCCCTGTGACAGCTGACTGCCCAGCTAATGATATTAACTAATAGGGAAGTCAAATACAAACCTATCCTACAGCCTTGTGGTGAAACTACTTCCCAGCTATTCACAAATGTAGACTGGACCAAAGCCAAAATACAGTAAAAGTTAAGGCACTAATGTCTCTATGTCTCTGAAAGGAATATTGAAAAAAGTTATCAGTGAGTTTAGTATGAAGGTCTATAATTCACAATAGGTTAAACACTAAATTGAGTCCTTTCCTAGATAAATATGATCAGTTTAAAAATCTTAACTATCTGTAGCAATTTTGAGGGGAAGTAAATTGATAAAAAAGTAATAAGTAATACCTTTTTAAATGCATCTTTTATTAGCCTTCAACTGGTAGTAGTCATGTGAGCAGCTAGTTCATGCAAGGATTCATCAGCCATTCTGGAAGAGGTGGGTTATGAGATTTGAGAGGCGAGAGCTCTGCTAACCAGAGTAGAACTGATTAACCTGCTCCATTCTTTATTGGCTTAGCTTGCTCATAGTAATCACACCAAAAATTTATGGAGCTCTTACCATGTACTAAGACATGATTTCACATGGCATTTGTTCATTTAATTACCACAACAACGCTGTGAAGTAGGTACTTTTATCATTCCCATTTTACTGATGAGGAAACAATGGCTTAGAGGAGTTCAGTGCGCACCCAATTTATAGGACCAGTCAGAGAGTGGGAGAGTTGGGAATTGAAGCATAGACTTTTCCCCAGAGCCCAAACACTTAATCAATTATGTTGTTACTTACTGTGTGGGTACTGCCTCTTAAACCATTGAAGTGATCCTCCAGGAAGTTCCATTCCTGCTCTTGGAAAAGTCCTGGTCATATACTAGCTGTTCTATTCTAGAGAAGAAGCTTCTGTACCATTCCAAAGGAATAAGGCATGATTTATAATTTTATACATGGGAGGCATC
>NW_017731363.1:7350251-7352312 GCF_001890085.2 Hipposideros armiger
GCTGAGAGCTAAAGTATGAGTTTACTTGGTGCTGATGAAAGGTAAAAACATTCTCAGGAGAGGGAACAGCATGTACAAAGGTACACTGATGAGACAGCATCGCAAGTCTGAGAGATGAACACGAGGCTAGTGTGGCTAGACCTGAGGGAATGAGAGGGAATGCTGTCTGAGATGAGGCTATAGAGGTAAATAAGGATGAATCCACACATTGTCTTATAGCCTATGTCAATAAGTAGAATTTCCAGGCATAACTAATCAAGTGAAATTTTGTAGAAGGCAGAAGAATGAAATGAATCACATGAGACATAAATCCACCAGTGAGTGCTGTCCCATGAAGCTTATAATCAAATTAACTCTCATCTGAATGGAGATCAAGCTAACACAGAGAAAGATATCTTCAGTGTGTTGTAATTGTGTGGAATTTACTCAGTCAACAAATTTGGTGCCTCATCAGTAAAGTGAAGATAGTAATACCCCCAGGGTTATGAGTAGGATTAACTGAAATATCCTGAGGAAGAGTATCTAACCCAATATTTGGCACATCCCAGGTGTGCAGTTCATGCTTTTAACAAAACCAAGTTTCTTCAGTTGTAAAATAAAGGCAACGATAACTGCTCTGACATTCCAAGGGTGTCATAAGGCAAATAGGACGAATTAGTAAAGAAGCACAGGGCATTATTATCATAAAAAAATATAAGAATGTGGCATGAATGCCTCTCTGAATTCATCATCCCTTTATTGTTCTGTCAGTTGACTATATCCATAGGGGCAAACTGCACTGTGGAATATCTCTCTCCCTGTAGTCCTTAGAAAAGTCATGGGCAGGGGAAAGAAGAAATGGTAGTATGCATTTTTTTTGACCTGGTGAAATAACCATTATTTTGATAAGACAGTTCAAATGCTCTAAAGATGCACACAATTTTTTTTGGATGTGATGCAGAAAATATTGTTTAAGGTGAATTTTGGACCAGCTTATGGACCAACATTTTGTGCAATGTTGACTGACTGTGGTTCTTTTCAAGTAAATACAGTTTATAGCATTTTGCTCATAGCATATACCAATGCTCTGGATGCTCTGCCTCAGATCCCTTTCCCCCCTCTAAATGGACCTGTGGCTGTGGTGACCATTCCCAGTGCACTGACAATTTCCTACTTCAAGTGCCTGTTCTCACTGCTTCTCCACTTAAGGGCTTTCTCTGGAACCATGAGAGCTTGCTCACCCTGCTAGTTGGGAAGACTAGGAGTGTCTGAAGCTTAACCATCCCTCAGGTACTACTCTAAACAAATGAATTGTGGACAAATATTTTATCTAACTTTGTCCTTTGATGGAATAATTCTGAAGCATGTTCCACATTGTTCCTCAGAGGGTCTCCAAGAGGATTCATACCTACACTGCCCACCATGATAACATGCTCATTAAAACCCTTTTAGTAGATTTCCCCTTTTCCTGTCTCATGTTCCCTACTTTCTTTCATGCACATCTTATAATTGTCTCCCAAATTAACTACTTGCACTCACTTCATGTCTCCCAGTGTACTTTTGGGGAATCCCAAATTTAGATATAGGATTCCTGGAACTGTCTCACTTATAATGTACAATTTTCATTTCTAATGACACAGTGGTATTTCGTCTAAAAGGAATTATGGACCTGTCCTCTACAGAAAGGGGAAATAGCTATCTCTTAATGTCTTTTAAAGGAAAAAGACCAAAATCAAGGAGACATTCCCTAGGAAGGAAAGTATGATCTGTTTAGAAGATCCATATTTTTATTTTAAACTCTCTTGGAACACTAGGCCATTCCAATGCCCACTAACTCTTCTTGAGGGTCATTTGCTTTAAAAGCAGTGAGTTGAAAAGATCAAGTAATTTAATTTGATAGAGGACGTTGTGCCTAAATGTCCTTTACCACCTTTTGATTCCTAATTGCCTATATTGAAGGTACTAAGTTTAACTTGCCAAATAAAGCCTAGAAGGAGTAACCTACAAATGCCCCTCATTCAAACTTCTTGGAGTGCTTCCAATAGATGCTAAACTATGCAACCCATGTAATTAGCTATTTTA
>NW_017731363.1:7353827-7403688 GCF_001890085.2 Hipposideros armiger
GTTAGGAGAAAATAAGGAGTTCAGAAGAGTATCTACTTCATATTTGCAGCAACTAAGCAACACCTAATCAAATCACTGTAGATTGCCATCTTCTTTTTTAGGAGGTGAATATATTACATTATTGGTTTATCAGTGATGTACCTTGGAGCACTTTGGGTTTGATATCAGTTCCAATGTAGCAATGAACTAGCAAAGAACAACAACAAAAAGAACATAGCACATGTAGGCACGCTTTGCATAATAATTGAATTTCTGCAGGAGTATTTTCCCAGAATGTAGGAGATCAATTCTGACTCAGTCCTTCTAATTTTTGATATCATCCCTTAAAAATAATTCCATTCCATCAACCTGAGAAATTTTGAAATGCTGTCTACTAAAACCTAGGTAGTCATGACTCGGTGCTACAATAAAACCTTTAGAATTTGTCTTTTTGATGCGATGCTTGCTTTTACTCAGTTCACAGAAACCTAAAGTGTTATAATCAACATCTGATACCTATGAACTTCAGAGCCTGTTAGAGAAACTGTTTAAACATGTGAGATAAAGCAAAGGAGAAACAAAGCTTTGACTTGGCTAGGTATAGATACTGAAGGAAAGCTCTTCCCATAAATGGAGTGCCTGATGATTTAGGGATTTTACTTGGAGAGAAATGATAAAATCTTAGCAACACTAAAGTTTCAATTCTCTACTCCTTCTACCCAGTTCAACCAGACTAGCTGTGCTTTAATCTAAGCTCAGGACATCCTGGGAATTCCCAGGTTGGCTCTCTGATTCTCTTCCTTTGCTCTGTGATTAAGAAGTGCTAAGGATCTTTTTTTTTTTGCATCCTTAGCATTCACCGGCCCACTCTGACTTGCTTTTCTGGCTCTTCATAAATGTATACTTTGCCTGAGTTTGGAAGGCACCTTCTCCCCTCCCCTTGCTCTCCTTTCCCTTCACTACCTTCTCTCCTTGTCCAGGCCTACTTTAAAGAGCGTCCCCTGCTGGCAATCCTTTTCAAATAGTCTGTTGGCCTCTCTAGGTCTTCAGTGACTGAAGCCACTTTGCCTTTGGCTCAGTAGCACCTTCTGTGATTCTTTAGGCTCCAAGCATGTGTTCACATTTATAAAAGACAGGAGCAGCAATTTAGCATTCAACTCTTAACTTGCCATAATAGACTGTATCTCCAACACTCAGGACAAAAAGATGCAACCCAGGTCCATTTCAGAGGATGCTAAGGGCACAGAAACATTGCCTTGCAGGAGATCAAAAGCTTTTCCTTTAGTATCTGTACCCAATAAGGTCAAACATTTTGCCTTCTGCTTGCTTTATCTCACATACTCATTTAATAAACAAATGTGATGTTAATAGGTATCAATACTGGCAACATTTTAGGTTTCTCTGAAGTGGTTTTAAGAAGGATCACAGAAGGGCAAATTCTAAAGGTTGTATATGAGTACAAAAGTAGACATGCTTTACATATAATTGCATTTCTACAGGACTCAGTATCTTCCCATTATATAGGAAATCAGCCCTGATTCAATCTAAGAGAACCTGTATATTCTTTCTAAAAATTTAAAATTTCTGAGGCTGATGGAATGAGATCTTTATTTGGGAGGGGGAGGGACAGGGTGCTGCCAATAATCAATGATATGGGTTTTCAGGAGTATTGTTAAACAGTCCGAATGTGAATGGTTTGACTTTGTTTCATAATTCTTTCCTGCATGAACACCTAACAAATTCATTTATATTTACATAAAAAGCCATTCTCTTCATCCATGGGTTCATAAAAGGAACAATTCTCTTAACTATTAATAACTATATGAAAACCATGGGACTAGAAACCAGAAAACCTGTGTGTAGGTTCTGTCTCAAACTACTTTTTGGCCTTCATTTAAGTCACTTAGTTGACCTCATTAGCCATTTGAAAGAGGCAAAGTTGGTGAATTCCAAGGTCTTTTGCAACTCTATAGTTTGGTGATCCTATAATTGATATATATTGGGTTGCTGGAAAAGTCATGACATATTTTTTCTATGTTTTTTTTATTGCAAAAATGCGTCATGACTTTTCCAACAACCCAATAATAAAAAAAAGAATAGTTTATAAAAGAACAGGTCCCAAAACAGTGCTTCTGCTCTATATTAAGTCAGGTTCCCTAGAAGCAGAGCCTACGATGAGGATTCTTCAGCAAGTGATTTCCTGAGGGAGTGTTCTCAGGAGAAACCTATAAGGGAGTGAGGGAACCAAGATGGCAGATAAGAGCTAAGCATAAATCCAGCTTCAGTAGTCCAGTCTCAGCCTGCTCCTGCTGGGAGCTCTGGGGCAGAAACTACCATCGAGTTTTTCCCACCTTGAAGCAAGGAACCTGAGCTTTTATATCTCCATGTAAGTAAGACACTGGCCAACAGCCACTTTGGGAAATGGAGGCTTAATTTCCAGGCTTTTCTGGGTGAGACAAACCTCTGGAGAAGGGGATGTGAACTGTAGCAGCCAGTATCACCACAGCCAGGGGTGGCTGGTGTGGCCTCGTAAAGGGAATCTGAATGGGGTACCAACAGCATCTGTTAAATACTATCACTTCTTTACTCAATCTAATTTTTATATTAAAATGGCATTACTAGGTTACAAAACATTTGCATCATTTATCTTATTGGACTTTAATCATTTTTCACATAACAGGCATTTAAGAAATACACATGAAAGGACTGGTTATTATGTTTTACAAAAAGGAAAAGCTTATATAGCTGTGAATTTATTTTTTGTTAGTATTTCATTTAGATAGTACAGTGTATGAAATGGCTATACAATGAAAATGTAGAAAATGGAACTCATCATCAACAATTAAATCTTCTTAGACACAAATATCTAAATGGGTTCTTTAGTCTTTAATGGAGAATGAAGATTTAACATCCAAAATGGCTTGTACATGTGAGTAAAATTGAAATTAAAATACTCTAGAATTTTACTTTACTTTTATCAAGTGACCTTGTTCCAGGACTTCATGTTACATTTAGACCTGACTGAAAACTGCCTGGATAAGGATAGTTTATTAGAAGTTTAACACAAAGCAGAGCATACGTCAGGCTAATATTTGTTTTCGTTTAAGAAATAAAAGTCTGCTCTCAGTGGTTGAGATAATAGGTTTCTGCAGGTCCCCAAACAGACTATTTCAAATATAATATAGAGGTTTAATTCTTTAACACTCACATAACTTATGAAAAATAGCACAAATGACATTTTTAAAACTGCTATTAGTAGTATGCCCCTTATAATGAAGCAAGACTAAATAACGTGTTTTTAAAAAGGAAATCCGGCAGAGATTATGAGAGAATTGTGAACTTGAAGAAAGCCAAGCACAGGGGATGTGGATGTAGTAAAGATAAATGTGGTTCATTTCGCCATGTTGTGTTAGAGAGCCTTAATGGATGCTATAGAGTAATGATCCTTAATCTTTTTCAGGTCATGGACCCCTTTGAGAATTTGATGAAAGTTATGAACTTTCTTCCCAGCCAGGAAAATGCATATGCACACAAAATTTTGCTATCCGTTTAGCGTAATAATAGAACATTGAATCCATGTATGAAACACTACTATAAAGAAAAATGGTATTATGTTTGAGACTATGAAGTAGAAATGACAATAATAGCCCAGAAGGATATTTCTGTTCCAAATATATATATTTCTTTCACTTAAAGTACATCGCAGGTTTAATGGCATTAATAAAGCTTAAATGAATAAGAAATACAGTTAGATATCTAACGCAATATTCACAAAGATTTTTAGTGAGGAAAAGAAAGAAATCTCAGTTGGACTTTCATTAGGAAGACCAAAGAGATATTTCGTGAGTGACTAGGCTGAGGTTAGATTTCTGAACCAATAAGAACTACCCATTAAGGTTTTGAAAATTTTTACTTTCCTTTTTAAATTATCAAATCACATTCTCTTTAATTACTTTCTTGACATCATTACAGTTTGCTAACTCAGGATACAGTCTGACAGGAAGCCCTTTGCAAACCAAATAATTCTCTACACTGCCCGTTTTTGAGAAACGTAAGAGAGGCTAGCTTGATTTAGATGGATGCTGACCTTTGCATATTCCAGCTCCATTTTTAACCAGTGTTTTTTGGGGCCCTCCAAGGTTCATCCCTTGCCTCTTCCTAGAACCTGTCTATTGTTTTGGCATCACAGAACCTGGCTCTCTTCCATGTATTTCTTATAATCCACCACCATCTACTTTGTTGTGGGGTTTTTGTTGATGTCAGCTCTCCAGCAGGGTCTTTAAGCAGGTTTCTGGAAACAGAACAGGTCATCTAAGCAGCTCCAATTTAAATTAAAAAATCATAACGTACTCTTAAAGCACAGTGTTCATATTTAATGAAAACCTAGTTGCCTCCGATTTTCATTTCTATTTGAATTACATGTAAGAGGAGCACTTAATCATTGTGAGATTCACTTATATGCTCTGTGGTGCTCACACTTTCCATGTGCAGATTAGGAGCCAGGCTAATTCTTCTTTCCTCCCAAATTATTAAAACAGGTAATGCACTTTTATTAATGTGAGAACCAACTGAAATAATTCTGGAAAACTAATGCTCCAAATGAATGCAATTTCAGAGCTCGGTGACTACATTATAGGCTTATTATTCTTACTCTGTATGGGATGTCATATTCAGCAGTTTTGATTTCTATAGAAGAGTAGAAATAATTTCTCTATGTTGCATGATAACCCGATGACCTGGCACTTCTCCTGAAATGAAAAGGTATCACTGTACGCTGGGATGCCATAATCTTTTAAGACCTATTCTGTTAAAATATCAGAGGGCAACAAAAAAGGATTTGGTTGTTAAATTTTCTGATATATGTCAAGAGCTATAGCATGTATTACACCCCCTTTGTTTCTGTTTCTCACAAGCACAGATATGCAATACAAATAATATACATAAATATATATTATACCAAGCATTGTACAAGGTATGAAGCATATTGATGGTAAAAACAGAGTAGATGATATCTGCCTTCATTGAGCCTATTTTCTAGTGGATGAAAGAAAGAACACATGCAGATGGGTAGTCCTTCAGTAGGAGGTGAGGCTATCCCTAACACTTCACAGAAGGGGAGAGGAGACAGAGTAGGAAGAGGCGGGAATTCCCACTTGATATTTACTATTTTCTTCAACAAAGTGTGAGGCGAGGTCATGCGCTCAGAGTAAGGAGAAAGGATCCAAATAAGGAGGTTTTAAGAGAGAGGAGAAAGGTTAAACTACTTATTTTGGAGACTGGAAAACTATAAAGTTACTGGGCAGTGCTAAGGATCTATTTAGGCTTTTGCTGATGAAGTCAAGGTGAAAACAACTTGCCAGGTTTTGTGATTCTTTCCAGCAAAGTTAAGTGGCTGGTATGCAGGAAAGGAAAAGGCAAATGGCTAAACAGAGTAGGGATTTTTCAAGGGAAATATAATGGAGTGAGATGGGGCAGATACTGGAGGGTGTTTTCAAGGGAGTACATACAAAGAAGGACCAGTGGGATCAAGCTAATCATGAAGGAAAGTGACGAAAAGAGGAATGGTGACAAAAAGAGGAATGGTGGCGAAAGAGCCATCAGTAGAAATATTGGGTTGGAAGTAATAATTGTTCTAGTCTAGTGTATTAGAGAGAAGAGCTTGAAAAAGGAAAGAAGGCTATGCTGAGGGAGTGGGATGTTTGGAGTTAGTGCAGATTTCGAGGACTTGGTTCAGGCTGATGTGGAGTGGAGGAACAGGTCAAAGAACTTGCAGTGAGTTTTTCACCATATGGATGTTGAAATTGCCAGGAATGATAAGGACAGTTTGAGTGTGCAGAAAGAATATAAACCAAGCGATTATTTCTTCAGTGAATGAAAGGGAGTGACAAAGAAATCTAAAGGTGTAGCAAAGAGAAGGTCTTATGGTGGGTTCCTCAAAGATATAAATATATACATTAATACATATTTAACAAAAACACAGGAAGCGCATCATGAGCTGTAATTGCAAATGGAAAGGGAGAGACCTGTCCTGAAATATACTGGAAGAAGGTAGTATAGCTTTGTTTTAGAGTAATATAGTGATCCACAGCCTCTGAGGACAGCCAACTTTCAGTAGGTAATCAGTCTAAGAAGGAAATGTTAGTTGTGCTGAGTGTGTGTCTGTGTGTGTGTGTGTGTGTGTGTGTGTGTGTGTGTACACACATGTCTATGTGGCCTTCATGTCATGGCTAAATCCCTTTGGTTTTCAAGAATTTGGAAGATGAAAATAGTATTTTACTAATACATTTTTTATCTTTTAAATACATTTGCATGAGTTTTAATCAAGAATCATTAGGTGTATTTGTAGACTGAGGCCATGAATTTTCATCCTTTAGGGTCTTATACTAATAAGCAAAGGAAATAATATCCTAGGTATGACAAAAACTTTTTTTTAAAATTGTGCTTGTTCATCTCTTAAATGGAAGTCTTTGCATCTTCACTGATATAGACCAGTGGCTTTCAAACTCAGCACCAAGGACCTTAGGGACATTGGTGCTTTAAAGGCCACTCAGGGAGATTACTGGGGTAAAGTGGAATCAAAATCAGTTGGTGTCTGGACATATTCCATTCTTATTTAACCAGAACATTTCTCTGTTTTCTTTTTCTTTTTCATATATTGAGTTTCCATGTGTTAAGAATGATTTACTCTTCAAAAAATAAGTTTGGATATTTTAGACTGAAGTGATGAGTCTCAGAAGATGCTACTCTTCTGTCTAGAGCAGGGGTCAGCAAACTTTTGAGACGGAAGAGCCGCCAGGGGTCAGCAAACTGCAGCTTGTGAGTCACATGAGGCTCTTTGGACATGTACATGTAGCTCTGAAGTCAAATTGAAAATGAAAATAAAAGTATCATAGTTTGATTCATACAAATTTTAAAGGCTATTACTCATATAATGGTGATTATGTAAAAATATATTTATGGCTCTCAAATAATTTTTAAATTGTTGTGAGGGACAGGATTGGCTCTTCCAGGGGTCGGCAAACTTTTGAGACGGAACATACCCAAAGAGCCACATGTGGCTCACAAGCCGCAGTTTGCCAACCCCTGCTCTAGAGCATGAAATCTAGCCTTTATCCTATCTTTCACTAGGGGCTGTCATACTTTGTATCACATCACTTTAATTTCTTCATTCATAAAATGGTGAAAATAATACTTGTCCAGGGTTGTTGAGAGGTCTAACAAGATAGTGCATGGAAAAGTGCTTTGTTTGATATATATGTAATGGAATTTTATAATAATTACTGTCTAGGTGAAAGGCTTTTAATCATTGACTAATAAGTCAGTGGGCCCTTATAGACCTGGATATAATGAGGGCCAGTAATGAATTACAATATTCAGTCTATCCTTTGAGACCTTTCTTATTTATAGTATATGGGGTAGAAATAATTATGAAATAAAATTACTCCTAAAACCATATTTTTAATAAGGTATGTTTTAATGCTGTGCCTGGCTTTATTCAACTATCCACATATGAAACAGTGAAATGAGGAACATTTTGTACTTTTTCTAGATCCATCATTGGAAATATTATCTATTATGTTGTTCAATAGTCCTTGTATAAGGACTTCTATTATATTTCTTTCAGTTCCAGGAAAAATGCTTGCTCCTTATACAAAAATGGTATGTTTCTTTTGATTAGATTATATATTCTATTGTGTTTTGCTTTTTGCTATTACTGCCTGCAACTTCAGAACACAATCTAATGCTCTGGTGTGATATCTGTATTAGCCTAGGGTCTCAATTCTCTCATTCTCTCTATCTCTCCCTCTCTCTCTCCCCCCTCAACCCCAAGACACACACAAACACACACTTTCAATATCTCTTTCTAGAAACATTATAATAAAAGTCGTTATTTTTGAAAATTAAATTCATTTATGTTAAATTAATTCAGCCTACCACACAGTTTTAATTTTCTACAAAGATATCTGTTATAAAAACTCTATTAAAATTACACTTTGAGCACCTCTTATAATTGCAGAAGTAAAACGTGACTTGTATTCACCTTTTGTTATGGGTATATATTGAGCATTACAATTTTAATACAGCATTTTCCTTTCTTAAAATGTGTATACATTTTTTTGGCATCTTCTGTATGTACCACATCTTCTTTATCCAATCATCTATCAAAGAACACTTTGGTGATTTTCATATCTTGGCCACTGTAAATAATACTGCAATGAACGTAGGGATACATATATCTTTATGGATAAATTTTTTCAAATTTTTTTGGGTAGATACCCAGGAGAGGGATTGTTGGTTTATATGGTAATTCTATTCTTAATTTTTTGAGGAACCTCCACACTGCCTTCTACAGTGGCTGCTCCAATCTGCATTCTCACCAACAGTGTATGAGGGTTCTTTTTTCTCCACAGCCTCTCCAACACTTTGAGTACAAGTGTTTTTCACTGAGTAGATGATAGAGTTGGTAGAGTAGGATGCTGTGTCTAATTCCCCAAGGGTTGGAATGGAAAAGGCAGTGATCGAGGGGTTAGTTGCAGTAGCACTGTTTGAAATATAAAAGAATGCTTTGAGATAGCTGGTAAAAACAATAGCAATAACAGTAGCTACTAACTTTGAGTACTTACCATATGTTAAGTGCTCTCCTAAATACTACCCAAACTGGATTTATTCAATCCTCAGAACAGACATATGACCCATCTAGTAGTAGTATCTACATTTTGGAGATGAGGAAAGGGAAGCTTGAGGAGATTCTGTACCTTGCCCATGGCTATTATGCAGCTGGCTAGTGATAGAAATAAGATTCAAACCTGAATATTTTTTACTTCAAAACTCAAGAGCTCACCTACTAAGTTATACTGTGTCTCAGTTGGAAGAATTAAGCACCTTTGTGTGTGTGCTTATTGGAACCTTGTCAGACCCTCTGAAGAGTGCCTATTACATTATCATCATCATCATCATCATCATCATTTACTATGTATCTGTGAGCACCAAGAGTTAGGACTCTCTCATATGCATCTTGGGTATCTAGCCTCTAGCACAGTGTCTCTCCATAAAATAAACTGTGGGTGAATGAATGAGGAACATTTTCTGGGGGAATATGGGCTGGATCTGGTTGAAGGAGGGGTAAGACTCACATTCCTATTGATATCACTATGTAGAGGCAGGAGAGGAGTGGCTAAAGAGAGTTCAGAAGGCAAGTATCCCACATCCTGGAATGCATTATGAGTCCTCAAAAACTGAGAACCACAGTAAGAAATTTCTGCACATATATCATGCAGTTGGAAACTAATACCTATGTTAATTAGAATTATATTATTTATTCTTATGTCTACAACTCTTCTGCTCATTAAATAGAATTCCAGAAGGTGGAAATAAACTTAACACAATAGTTAATATTTTAGTCAACTTTATATTGGAAATATAAACTATTACAAACTGTAATTTACCTTGTAGTAATTTGCATATGCAACCAGAATACAATAAGCCTAATCAATTACATTCTTCTACAAATAAATGTTCAGTTTAAATACCTATTTCTAAATGTCACCATTCATAAGATTACACATTCAATATGAGTTTCAGTATTTTCTCATACACTGATAAAAATAAGAAACAATTACATATATAATAAATTTACAAATTTGTATAAAATGGTTAAGGAATATATAAACCAATATACCAAATCATTTTAACTGATTCTATAACTGATATACATCTGGTTCAATGAAACTGTATTTTCTTTGAGAAGAAATTCAAATCATATATGACCCACACATTTTAGAGACAGAGCATATATTTGATAAGGTTCCTAGCTACTGCAATGTGCATCTAATAACATGGTTGGAAAAAACTTTCAGCATCTTTTCTCCAGCTGCTCAATGTAAATTGGTAATTAAAAGAAAAAGAAAGTAGCAAATAGGAAATACTATGAAATAAGCAGAGATTATAGTGGAAAAGATAAGCCTTGTAGTCACATCTATGTAAAATAGTTTTTTCCAAATCTATTTCTTCCAAAAAAATAGTATATGAATATACTATTGTCTATATTCACTAATAATTCCTTATGCCCCCCCAAAGGAATTCTTGAATTGTAATATATATAAAATAAGGAATCTTAAATAAATAATCATTATCTGAAGCATATTTCATATAAAAATAATAGTCCTGCTTTTTAAAAAATGGTAATGGAGGGCCGGCCGAGTGGCTCATTGGTTAAGAGTTGGCTTGGGAGTGCGAACTCTGAGCACTGGCTACCGGTTCGGATCCCACATGGGCCAGTGACACTGCACCCTCTACATTTAAGATGGTGAACAGCAGCTCGACCTGGAGCTGGGCTGCTGTGAGTGGCCGGCGATGGCGTAGGCTGCGTTGGGGCTGCAATGGGCCGCCGTGAGCTACTGTGAGCGGCCGGCAGCTGGCATGAGCTGCCGTGAACAGCCATCCAATGGCCGGCGACCCATCTGCCTCAGCCAGGAAGAGCACAATGATCACAGTACCAACATGGGCCAGTGAAGCAACGCCCTCCATGACTAGATTGAAGAACAAAAGGACAACAACTTGCCTGTTGCCCTTCCCCGATTCCCCAACTCTGTTCCCTCCCCCAATTCCCCAATAAAAAATTTATTTAAAAAAATGGTAATGGAATCTCTTAATATTCTGAATTACAAGTAATTTTACGTTGTGAAATACTACTTTTAATATGTTCTAATAATACACATTAAACCTATAAAGAGTAAAATAAAAGTACAACCAAGAAAAATTAAATATATTTGAAAGCATTAAAAAAATCCATTTTAAATTTTTATATTTGTTAAGGACACCTTACAATTTATTTTTGTTTTAAGTCACAAGAAGAATTTGTGCAATGTTTCTATTAGCATTTTTTTTTGCTAGAGTCATTGCATCCAAATTTGAAAATAATTTTTTTTAAATGTACCCACCCAATTCTGTGCTCTTTTTTGTGGTGGTTGTTGGTTTTTACAAATAGCCTTAATAAAGTGAAGTCATCTAAGAGTGACTCACCTAGGCCCACAATCAGCTAAAATGCTGCAGAAAACCATGTAATGGTAAAAACAAAGCTAAATTGAGTACAGTGGCTTCTGACTTGACATAAACAAATGGCTTAAGCTAGATCCAGCTGCACATATTTCACTAGGAAAAGCAAACACAAACATGGGGTTTTTTTTATAATTAATACAGTTTAAATGAATTTGAACAAATAAAATACTATTTGACTGAAATAGAGAACTTTTTTTGGCAGTGGGATGGAGCAAGCACTCAAGTCAGGTGGCTTTATGCCTGGCTTTAGGCTCTAAAACAAATGAAAAGCATCTAGTTACCAGATACTGAAAAATGATGCTGTGTAGAACTGAGAGAGAACACAGACCACAAATTGGTTATCCTCAATAAAATTCTTAGATTCTTTACATCAATGTGTGTTTTTTGAAATTTTTTAATCTTTTAAGAATTTTTATTAAATTTATTGGGGTGACATTGGTGAGTAAAATTATATGGTGATGGAATGAGAATCAAGGTGTATTTTAATCTGGACCACCATTTACCATCCCTACGCACTTCTCAACCAAAACAATAGAGGAATCTATATCATGCTTATTGATGATCTCATTTTAATATTTATTAGTGGTACCAGCTAGGCTCCGAATTACCCAGTCTTGGACTTGTATCATCTTATACTTTTCCTTCCCCTCATATCATTTGAATCACTAGAACCTGCCAGCTTTCCTGAAAAGTGTTAAGACAGTACACATTAGTGTTCAGCTTGATGGGTTTTAGAGGTAGACATGCATCATTGAATCCAAGTTGAACTCTTCATAAAGTGTGACCTTGCTAAACACCAGCGCTAAACATCAACTTTCTCATCTGTAGAGTTGAAATAACAATATCCATGGCACAGGGTTGTTGCAAAGGTTAAATGAAATAGTGTTTGCCCACCTGTGTAGAGCCCAGAACAAAGCAAGTACTCAGTGATATACATTCTCAAGATATGCCTACTCCTTCTCTGCCAATCTACCCCTAGCTTCTACACCACACACACACACACACACACACACACACACACACCCCTACTCTTTTGTATTACACTATTACTGTCTCTAGTGGATTAAATAGTGAATCCCCCATATTCATGTCCACCAGAACCTGTGAATGTGACCTTATTAGGAAATAAGAGTTTTTACATATGTAATTATTTTAAATTATGACGAGGTCATATTGGATTAGGATGGGCCCTAAATCCAGTATGACTGGTGTCCTTATAAGGAGCAATTTTGGACACAGAGGCACAGAGAGGAGAATGTCCTGTGAAGATATAGGCAGAAACTGGAATGATGCATCTACAAGCCAAGAACATCATGGATTGCCAGCAACAGCCAGAAGCCAGGAGAAAGTCATGATACAGATCCTCCCCTAGAGCCTTCAGCGGGACCATGGACCTGCCGGAAACTTGGGTTTAGACTTCTAGCCTCCATAACTATCAGAAAATATATTTCTGTTGTTTTAGGCTACTCTGTGTGTGGTATTTTATTATAGTAGCCCTAAAAACAAATACATGTTCCTTTTGGTTAACCAGTGTAATTTAATCTCCCCTTCACCTCTGCCCACACTCCCACTTTTCTTTATGTGATTAAAATAGTAGCATCCAGGAAAAACACAGAGAAAAGGGAATAGATGGAATGCAGGTAAGCATGACTTGTATGCCCGGAGTGTGCAGCAACTACAAGAATAACACTGAAGGATGGGGTAGAAACAGGAAAGCTCTAGTAGTGGTACGTGCTTTCTTCATTACTGAATTCCCCTCTTGCACCAGTCTGGGGAATTATGCAGAAGAAAATAATTCCACCTCACTCCACTGAAGTTATAGTATGCAAGTATATTCTAATCTAGACATCAATAGATTGAGCTTTGCCTTCTACTGTCTGAGATGTGACTGAGACCAACTAGCCAATGAGCCAAGGAAACTGCATCCACTCTTGGCAATTAAAGAAAGACTTGGATAGATAAGTGCTTTTCAAAATCTCTCATGCTTTATAATATATAGAAAGCAATAATACTGTACCACACTTTGGTACACTGCCAGACTGTTTTCCACAGTGGCTGCACCATTTTACATTTCTACCAGTGATGTGTAATGGTTTCAATTTCTCCACATCCTCAACAACACTTGCTGTCATCTGTCTTTTTTGATTATAGCCATCCTACTGGGTGTGAAGTGGTATCTATGTGGTTTAGGATTAATTTCACTTACGAATAATGATGTTAAGAATCCTTCTATGTTCTTATTGGCTATTTGTATATCTTTGGAGAAATATATTTTCAAATCCTTTGCCCATTCTTAAATTGGATTATTTGTCTTTTATTATTGAGCTGTAAGAATTCTTTATATATTCTAGATAAAAGTCTCTTATCAGATACACAATTTGCAAATATTTTCTCCCCTTCTGTGGGTGTCTTTTCATTTGTTGATGGTATGTATCATTTGCAACAAAAAAATTTTTGAGGCTGTGTGATTTATTTTTTTCTTTTGTCACCTGTGCTTTTTGAGTCATATCTAACAAATATTGCTGAAACCAAGAAAATGTTTTCCTTAGACTTTTACAGTATTATCTCTTATATTTAATTCTATGGTCCATTTTGAGTTAATTTTGGGGCATGCTGTGAGGTAAAGGTCCAAATTCATTCTTTTGCATATAGATATACAGTGGTGCTAAGTACCATTGTTGAAGACTAGTCTTCCCCCCTTTTATTTTCTTGGTACTCTTGTCACATATTATTAATTAACTATAAATATAAAAGTTCATTCATATACTCTCAATTTTATTCTAGTGATTTATATTTCTATCCTTATATCAGTATATACCATCTTAGTTACTATAGTTTTGTAATAAGTTTTGAAATATCAGAAAGTGTGAGTCCTCTAACTTTGTTCTTAATTTTTCAAATTTGCTTGGGCTATTCCATCCAGGTCCTTTGCAGTCCCATATAAATGGTAGGATGATCATGTCAATTCTTGCAAAACGGCCACCTGGAATTTTTATAGGAACTGCATTAAATATGTAGATCGGTTTGGAGGAGTATTGCCATCTAACAACATCGTCTTCTGATCCATGAGCATTGGCTGTTTTCCCATTTATTTTTATTTTCTCAAACTTATTCTATGTAATTTTACTAACGATTGTCACCCCAATAAATTTTAATTGCAAAAAATTTATTCAAGCAAAATTTTGTAGGATTTATTGTACAAGTCTCACATATCTTTGTTAAATTTATACCTAAGTATTTTATTTTCTTTCATGCTATTATAAGTGGAATTTGTTTCTTAATTTCACTTTCAAATTGTTTGTTGTTAGTGTGTAGAAATACAATTGATTTTTGTATATTGATATTTTATCATGTAACTTTGCTGAACCTTGTTCATAAGCTTTACTATTTTTAGTGGATTTCTTAGGCTAATCTATATACAGGATCATGGCATCTACAAATAGAGACAGCTTTTATTTTTATGTTTCCAATCTGACATCTTTGATTTACTTTTGTTTTGTTTTGTTTTGTTTTGTTTTGCCTAAATACCCTGGTTAAACCCTCCAGTAGAATTTTGAATAGAAGTAGTGAGAACAGACATTCTTATTTTATTCCTATCTCGGGGGGAAGATTTCAGCCTTTCACCATTGAGTTTTTTAATAAATGCTTTCTTGTGTTGAAGGAGTTCCCTTCTATTCCTAGTTTGTTGAGTGTTTTAATCAAGAAAAGATGTTGCATCTCATTGATGCATTTTCTGCATTTTTGAGATGATTATGTGTTTTTATCCTTTATTCTGTTAATATGGTATATTACATTAATTAATTGTTGGATGCTAAGCCAGCCTTATGTTCCTGGGATAAATCTCATTTAGTCACGGTGCATAATTATTTTTATAGGTTACTTGATTCAGTTTGCTAATATTTTATTGAGGATTTTGCATCTATATTCATAAAACTTAGTAGTCCTTAGTTTTTTTCCTTGTGATATTTTTCTCTTGTTTTGGTATTAAGATAATGCTGACTTCATAAAATGTTCACTCAGTTCTATTTTTGGAAAAGTTTGTGAAGAACTGGTATTAATTCTTTGAATGTTTGGAAGAATTACCCTATTTATAAGACAAGAAGAATTTGGGTCTAGCTATATTATTTATAGAGACTTATTGAGAATGTCAAAACATTCTTTTTAGCCAGGATATACTTATCAAAAATTTATTTATATTTAATTATATATTTTGAAAAATGCCAAGAGTAAAACTTGGCTTTTATGAATCTTATTTAAATGAGAGAATAACAATATTTTATGAAATATATTAGAATACAGAATAACAATTTACTCTCTGTGTTTAGTCCAACTCACAAGGTAAGAAAAAAACAATGAGAAGCTTAAGAAATGCCCTGACACAGGACAGGAGTTTTCTATATGTTCTATTTCTGGTAGAAGATAATTAAAAAGGAACATATAATAATCACCAAATTTATCCATTTAAAGAAATAAGTGAAATGAAAGCATATTAACAGTGAAACAGTTTAATCTGAAGGCATCTGATATTATAATGGACTTTAATTGCTTACACACAGTATACATTTACCCTTATTTTCTTTTGAAGATCCAATTTCTGTGTCCTCAGGATTGACCCCACCCTTTAATAGCAGGGATAAGATAGTGACCCAAACATGGCCGATTAGAGCACTAAACCTAGCTATAGAGATTATTTTGCTGACATGCATATTTCCTACATTGGACCAATAAGAGCTCTCTTTTACTTTGGCTAAAACAATTTGGGAAAAAGAAGAGACTGCAGGATAAAAGGCTTATATAAACCAGAGTTTCTGAATGTGTTAATCTTTGGTACTGAGTTTGCATGGGAAAAGCACACCTGAGAGTGAAGCACACATAAAGGAGGAACACAGAGCTATGGGCGTGAAAAGAGTCACATATCTGATGACAATGATAAACACTGGATTGAGTCATACCTGAAGCTAGGTCATGCTAGGATGTTCCAAATTATGCTAGCTAATACATTCTCTGTTTGGCTTAAGCATTTCAGTATTGAGTTTCTGTCATCTGCCACAAAAGTTATCATAAATATATGAATATTGGATTTTAAAACCAGATCAACATTTTCTCTGCTTATTTATTTATAATCAAGTATAAATGACCATTAAATTATATGAGGATTAGATTGTAGTTAAAGCATTTGAAAAAATATCCTATGTAAATTTGAAGATGAACATTACAGAATTGTGGTTTAGTGTTTAAAGGTACTATTAGGAACAAAATTTAAAATATAATATAGTTCTATTTACTTTCAAATTTAGGCCACATAAAAATAAAATTTAACATGATACAAATGGAATATGAATTACCAGTATTAAGTTAAAATGATCTCACCTATAGGAAAGCAAAAATAATCTATGCATTTATTTAACCTTATAATATCATAAAATTATTGTTTTAACAAAGGATTAAGAAGAAGTATGAACAAATTGCAACATACTGGTAAGGAAAATGCAAACTAATTATAGAAATGCCTTGTATAGAGTTAAAGAGATTAAAGTCATTACTTTTTACAATTTTGCTGTTAAACAAACCTAATTAAAAACTTTCCTAGAAAGAAGCTTTATGTCTAGGTAGCTTCATTAGGAAGGCAGAATATCACAGTGTTCAATTTTTATGGCTTCTCCCTAAGGACACGTCTCAGATACAGTACTGGGAATCTAGATAAAATGCCACAATTTACTGGCTTAATAAATCAGATGACAGAGTTTTGGAAAACCACAGGAACTGGAAAATAAAAGTTCAATTCTTGGAAAAGAGAGGGTCATAAAAGGGAAGAACCAAATTTTGCACATAATATTTGCATAAATTTCCAGTTGATTCTTGAAATACATGTACTACATATGAGGTCAGACAATTAAGTTCGTGAACTCATCTAGAAAAAGTGTTACATACCTCATTGCTGAATATCACTACAGTCACCTTTGAAGTACTCCCCTTGGGAAGCTACGCATCTGCACCAGCGCCTAGCCCACACTGCAAAGCAATTTTGGAACTCTTTTTCTGGAATGGCCACCAGAGCTCTCGTTGTATTAACCTTGATGTCCTGAATGTCATCAAAATGTCTTCCTTTCAATATTCCCTTTATCTTCGATAAAGAAAGAAGTCATTGGGGGCCAGATCAGGTGAGTGGGGAGACTGCTCCAATATGCTTATTTGTTTAGTGGCTAAGAACTCCCTCAAAGACAATGCTGTGTAAGCTGGTGTATTGTCATGATGCAAGAGCCATGAATTGTTGGTGAAAAGTTCAGGTTATCTAACTTTTTTGCACAGCCGTTTCAGCACTTCCAAACAGCAAACTTAGTTAACTGTTTGTCCAGTTGGTACAAATTCATAAAGAATAACCCCTCTGATACCAAAAAAGGTTAGCAACATCATTGCAACAGTTCGTGACCTTAATTGTCTGTCCTTGTATGTGCATGGCAGACTACAAGCAGCAAAGCTAAGGCTAAAATAAGTGACAAAGATTTCAGCTTCTGCCTACTACAGGGGAGACAGAGTTTGAAATTTGAGTTCAATGAAATTCACTGCCTGGTTCAAACAAAAAAGTCATTGCTATTCAGGGGAACATGAAATAATCTGTAGTCTAAAATGTTACAATAAAAATTTCATGCTGCAATTCAAAATTACAAGACATATAAAAATATAGCAGCTTCTATAACTGTATTCAAAGAAATAAATGAAAATGTGATCATAACGAATACTCAAAAAGGAAATTTCAACAAATAAAAACTACTTACAGTAGATTGAAACAGAAATTCTAGAATTGAAAATTATAATATATGAGCTAAAAAATTCACTCAGTATAAGATTGGAGATAACAGAAAAAGAGCAAGCTAATTCAGAGATAGATGGCTAGGAATTTTCCAGTATCATTTCCTACTTAAAGGATAACAGCAAATATAATTTATGTGGCTATGCAGGCCTAGTGTGACAGGATAGAAAGAATGGTACAGAAAAAAATATCTGGAGGGACTTCAAGAAATGTCTGAAACTATATTCTTTGTTTTCAAATTTGTTTTAACTATACAATTGCCTTTGATTTTTCATATGAAGTTTAAAATGATCTTATCTATATCCTCAAAAAAACATTCAGGGGTTTTGATAGAAATTGCATTAAACCTGTAAATAAATTTGGAGAGAATTGACTTTATTATGTTATAAATATGTAAATAAATTTGGAGAGAATTGACTTTATTATGTTATAAATATTATGTTATATATATATGTTATATATAAAATATTCTAATTTATCAAAGTGGTATATCTCTCCATCTATGTAGCTCTTCTTTAATTTCTTTCATCAGAGTTGTGCAGTTTTCATCATACACATCTTGCATATTTATTGTTAAATTTATACATAAATATTTTATTATTAAGTGAATTTAAACAGTATCATGTTTTAAATTTCAGTTTCTACATGTTCATTGATCACCTATAGAAATACAACTGATTTTTGTGTGTTGATCTTGTATCCTGGGACCTTGCTGAAGTGGCTTATTCTAGCTTTTTTTAGGGGGAAGGGGGGTGCGAATAGAGTCCCTGGGATTTTCTATGTAGAGAATCATGTCATCTGCAAATAGGGAGAGTTTTACTTCTTTATTTCCCAACTGCATGCCATTAACTTCCCTTTTCTTGCATAATTTTACTCTCTGGGATTTCCTGTACCATGCTGAATAAAAATGGAGAGGATGTTCTCTTCTTATTCCCCATCTTAGGGGAAAAACACCATTAAATAAGATATTGGCTTTAGGTTTCTGGTAGATGCACTTTATGACCTTGAGGAAATTCCTTTCTAATCCTACTTTGCTGAGATTTTTAAAATATCATGTATGGGTGTGAAATTTTGTCAAATTACTGTTCTGCATCATTTGATATGTTCATGTGATTTTTCTTCTTTGGTCTGTTAATATGTGGGTGACACTGACTGATTTTTGAATATTGAACCAGCCCAGCATTTGTGGACTAAACCTCACTTGGTCACTTTGTATATTTTAAAATACATTGCTGGATTTAATTTTCTAATACCATGTTGAAGGTTTTTGGATCTATGGTCATGAAGAAATCTGGTTGTTTGTTTTTTTTTTTGGCTTTTGACTATGTCATGCTTTGGTATCAGGGTAATACTGATCTCATAAAGTGAAATGGAGGTATTTCCTCCTCTTACTTTCTGGAAGGGATTATGTTGAGTTGGCACTGATTCTTCTTTAAATGTTTGGTAGAATTTCCCAGTAAAAGTGTTTGGGCCTGAAGATTTGTTTTTCAGGAGGTTTTAAACTATAAATTCATTTTCTTTAATAGTCATTGGACTAAAATTATTTATTTCATCTTGAGCAAGTTTTAGTTGGTGTCATTTTAAGGGTCAGAAATTTTATTACCTTTGCACTTTCTTTAATGGTTTTGATCTATTAATATTTCTATATCTTATGTCAATTTGGGTAGTTTATGCTTTCCTAGAAAATGTATTGATTCAGTCCTATCCTGTTTTCCGTTTTTCAACTTTCTCTAAATTTTCTTGTCCACTGGTGATCATTTAAGTTATAGGTGTGTGTGAATATGTGTACACACACACAGATAGATATGCATATGTGTGTATATATACATATATGTGGGTGTGGATATATACATATATATTCAGCGGCATATATTTTATATATAGTCTTTTCAGTGTTTGAGATTTTTAATGAGTGGGAAGATAGCTTAATTAGCCTAGTCTGCTATTTGATCAAATACTTTCTATACTTATTCATATTGTTTTCTCAATATCATCATCTTATCTCTTTCTTTTTGATGAAATCTAAATCCTAAAGCCAATCCTAAGTGTTGCCTCTTTTCTGAAGACCTTTCTGGTTTTCCTGGTAGTTGGATGCTCCTTTATGATTTTGATACCATCATTATCATTGTTATTATTATATTTTTCACATTGTAATATGATAGTGCTTTTCCCACAGCGATGTCCTCATTAGGCTTTGAACCCCAGGATACTAAGGATCATGCAATTTCCAGTTTGTAATTCCTAAGTATAGCTCTTTTAGGGCACCAAGGAGTCAGCCAGTGCATTTATTATGCTATGCATAAATAATATGCATTTCCAGTAAACTTTCTCTTTATATAGCTATGTAAATGATGCATTTAATATTATTTCATAGATTTTAAACTTAGCTGATTTTTAAAATTTTACTCCTTTCTTAATTTATGCTGAATAACTATAATCAGGAAAATGGTTTCAATGAAAATGATTGTCTCTGAAATGTAGATTATTTACTTTTTCATGTAGTACAAGTGTTTCATAACCAGTATAAAGACTTTAGTATACTACCTAGGATATTTACACAGTAATAGCATGATGACTGGAATTCAGCACACACATCTGATTTCTCCATAAACCATATGCTCTCAGTTATGTCTAAAGTGGCCCAGTCATTGGACAATTAGGCATTCGCTTAGTCAGTTCAAATTTCTCTGAAATCCTAGGACTCAGGCATTTTTCTTACATAAGAATTAGTCTCTATGGTCATTTTCTTACTTCTGTATTCCATTATTACTAATGTTTAGCTCCATCTAGAACATTTAATTTCATTAGATTCTGTAGCCATCATGTGGGAAACTACATTTGGATTTCTAAAAAGACTGGAAGATACATTATGAAAACAAACAGTGCAGTTAAATGTTGTGATGCTGGCTTTAATGAGGCTAACAAAGTTAGGGTAATTAAAAGGTTTTATGCACTTGCATTAATATATATATATATATATATATATATATATATGGAATAAAACATGTGAATGGTATTAGTGAGACACTTGAAACATACTGAGATCTTGAGCAGGTTCAAAGGCACTCCCTGTAAATATTTTATACTATTTATTTATTCAGGCATACATTTTTATCATTAGAAAAAATTTAAAAGGCCTAGGCAAGCCTTCATTTAAATTATGCTAAGTGAAATGTCAGGCAGAGAAAGACAAATACCATATGGTTTCACTTTTATGTGGAATCTAAAAACAAAACAAACAAAACAAAAACAGACTCATAGAAAAAGAGACCACAGAGATGATTACCAGGGGGAGGGAGTGGGGAATGGGTGAAAAACAGAAGGGGATATAGTCAATAATATTGTGATAAGTGTGCATGGTGACAAATTACTAGAATTAGTGGGGGGATCCCATTGTAAGGTATAAAACGTCAAATCCCTCTATTGTGCACCTGAAACTAATATAACCAATATAAGATTGTATACCAACTACGAGGTCTGACAATGAAGTTTGTGAACTTGTTGCGACAGTGTTGCTAACCTCTTTTGATATCAGAGGGACTATTCTTTATGAATTTGTACCAACTGGATGAACAGTTAACTAAGTTTACTATTTGGAGGTGCTGGAAAGACTGTGTGAAAAAGTTAGACGACCTGAACTTTTCACTAGCAAGTCATAACTCTTGCATCCCAACAATGCAACAGCTCACACAACACTGCCTGTGAGGAAGTTTTTAGCCAGTAAACAAATAAGTGTATTGAAACACCCTCCCTACTAACCTGATCTGGCCCCCAATGTCTTCTTTCTTTACCTGAAGATAAAGGAAATATTGACAGGAAGACATTTGGATGACATTCAGAGCATCGAGGGTAATATGACGACAGCTCTGATGGCCATTCCAGAAAAAGAGTTCCAAAATTGCTTTGAAGGGTGGACTAGGTGCTGGCATGGGTGCATAGCTTCCCAAAGGGGGTTCTTTGAAGGTGACTATAATAATATTCAGCAATGAGGTACGTAGCACTTTTTCTAGGATGAGTTCGTAAACTTAATAGTCCAACCTCGTATACCTAAATAAAAAAAAAACACACAAAGTATGACTTTGACGAGTTAAAAAAACATAAATATTAAGTATATTACAGTATATTTATATCTACTAAAATTATAATAGCTTATGTCTACTTTTGTCTTTTTAAAACATGCATAAACTGTAGTAAAGTGAGATAATGAAGCTACCATCATATGAATGCTTAGAAAAACAGGTAGAATCAATACTTCCAATAACTTTCAAATTAACAAGGTTTTAATAAAATAAAAAACCTGTCTAGCCTAAGAACTTGATAGAATAGCTTTCTGGAGCACTCACATTAGACTCTTGTTAAAGTCTTTAATTCTGTTAATATTTACTGCTACTGAAGCATAAAGCATCCCAATGAATAAAACAGCATTATTTAGGTCCCCAGTCACTTTCAACAGGAAAACAAATCAGCCAAATTTAATAGAAATTAGTAGTTTTCTGTTTTGTAAATGTAATATGGAAACCCTTTATTGGGTTTGTTCTAATTGACATTTATGCTTATAATTCCCCCAGGGAAGCTCTGTTGTGATTTTATGAAATGCTGCAGGGTCTAGAGGTGTGGTGGAATTAGCAAATGCTTTAGAGACTAATTGGGTTTGAATGCTGCTGGTTCAATGATTTATTCCGTGGGTGACTATGGTCACATTAGTTGACCTCCCTGCCACTTGGTTTATTCCTGTGAAATGGGGCTGTAAAAATATCTGACCTTATTGGATTGTCGTGAGCATTCAGTGAGGAAACATGTGTGGTGAATGTATTTCCCATCTAATGACTTTCTAAAAAAAGAATTAAAACTGAGTCAGGTATTGGCCTTTGTATAGGACTCCTCCCACTTCACATGGTTTCTCTCCTACATAGAAAAAATAGAACATTGTTTAGATGATAACACATTATTTTGAATCTAAGATGCCAACAATTATAAAATATATCCAATTCTAGAGAACTCCAATGTGATAAAATGTGGGGGTTTGGAATTGATGATTTTTGGTAACAGTTAATATATACTGGGCACTTACAATATATTAGGCACTGTTCCAAATGTTCCATCCATATTAACTTCTTTAGTCTTCATTGAAAAAAATCAAGTAACTATTACTGTTATCTCCATTTTGCTGAGCTTAAGTAACTCCTCCCAGAGCACTTAGAACAGACAGCTGAGCTACAACTGGGGAGGAGCCCTGGGTACCAAATCTACCTGCACCAAGCCATGGCCACTCCCACGAGCAGTTCATCTTGCCCTGAGATTTACACAGGGGTCAAGGGTGGGAGAACTGAAGACAAGGGAAATGGGGGATAGTCACTGATACCATTTCTGTGTTGTCCATCATGCTCAAGTGTCTACTAAGTCCTTATTTATTGATAATGCCTAGTTTTAGAGCGTACAGTAATAAATGTAACCTTGTGAGTTAAGGAGACTTGAAACTGAGAGTAAAGTGTTAAAATTATTCAAGTGAAGCCATTCTGGAAAAAAAAAACAAAAAAACTTCAGTGAGGGGCAGTTGTAAAACCCCTGGCAATCACTGATCTGTTTACTCTCTACAGTTTTGTCTTTTACAGAATGCCATATAAATGGAATCATACAGTATGTAGCCTCTTCAGATTGGCTTCTTTCACTTAGCAATATAAAATTAAGAATCCCCCAGTTTTTGTTTGCCTGATGGCTCATTCCTTTTTATCACTAAGTATTATTCAATTGCATGGATGAATCATGGTTTGTTTATCCATTCACTTGTTGAAGGATATCTTGGTTGCTTTTGGTTTGGGGCAATTATGAATAAAGCTGATATAAATATTTATGTGCAGATTTTTGTGTAATATAAATTTTCAAATCAGTTGGGTAAGTATCTAGAGGGCTGATTGCTAGATGGCATGGTAAGACTATGTTTAGCTTTGCATTGGTTTCCTTTTCTTAGCTTGGTAACAAGCTAATCCCTGAGCCTTACTTTCTTTACTTGTACAAAAAACAAATAAATTTGCATTAACTCAGAAAGCTGTTGTGAGGATTAAGTGAACGTCTAACACAGTTCTTGGCTCAGCAGAAATTAATGCTAGGTGAAGTGTTTTTATTATCATTGATTTTATTTTAAAAGATAAATGTAAACTGATCTCTGTTCTTCAATGCAGAAACCCAAAACTTGTCTGGACACCATTCTCCTCTAAATGGATCAGTCAAGAAGTCATAGTGAGTCCATATGTCAAATCTCTCTTCAATTTATTCTTCATTCCTTCACTTCCTTAGTCAATTACTTGGCTCTAACTTTCATTGTTTTTCACTTGGATTACTACAGATCCTATAACTCATCTCTCTGCTTTCTTTTTTTCATTTCTTCATCTATTGTCCATGCTACTTGTTCCCAAATACTGGTCATATTTGCCTAGAACACTGCCTGACATATTGTAGGTGCTCAACAATATTTGTTGAATTAAATGAATACATTATCCTCCAACTAGTGCTCATGAGTGATAAAATGTCCAACACTCCTTTATAAATAATGAAAACAATGACAACTATGTTTGTACATGTACATGTGAATATTTACAAATATTTTTACACATTTTAATCTACGCACCCTGTGTTATAGCCACTTCACACTATCTTGCGGTCTCTAAATTTGCCGTTTTAATTCTTCTGTATTACTGCCTGTGTTTGCTTTACTTTGTTTGGAACTTTCCATATGCATCCCTTCACTCTACTGCACAACTTGCTCACAACCAGATTTTGCTGAGTGCCCTTTTCATAATCTTCTATCCTATTGCTTAACAAGTTTTAATGTGCTTATTAGTCACCTGCAGATCTCTTTTGAAACGCAGTCTGATTCGGCAGTCTGGGGTAGAGCCTGAGATTTCTGCTTTTTTTTAACAAGTCCCCAAGGGATATTGATGATGCTGGTACCTGACACCCTGTGTTAGAGTTGTCTTTCTTGGCTATCTCCACTAGACATGGAAATGCTCTCATTTTGTCTTGTACAAAAGTTATCATAAGTGATAACTGTGTTAAGTAAAGCAACTTGGGTATTAGGAGGGACACTACACTGGAAGTCATGAGATCTGGGATAATTTTTGCCTGTTGAATCTATGAAAATTTAATTGTGAAACTAAATATTAAATGGACCAATTAATGTACCTTATTTGTCACTGGGACTGGAAATATACTTCAGATTGAATTTACTTTTCTATGGTTTATTTTCCAAATGTGTAACAGCTATAAGATACATGTAATCATTAGAAAATACACATTACATAATGTAAATTCATCTCCTACAACTTCTAATACAATATTATGACTTTACTTTTACTCTTTTTGCATATAAATCTTTTCTCTTCAGCCAAATTCAGCTCTATTTAATAATTCTGTTCATGTTATCATTTCCATACTCAAATGCTTAGGCTAATATTTTTAAACTCCATTGTTTCTGTTGGCAAGCAACAGAAATGGAAACAGAGAAAAAACAAAATACTCAATAGGTTTCTAACATATCTTACTGTTTCTTCTAATTTATAAATATGTTACATTTCCCCCCTAATTTAATTACTACAGTTTCTCCCAAGTTTTTCTCTAAAACTGCACTGAAAACAATAATTTCATTTCTATTTTTCATAAGTTGCTCACGAGATTCTGACATAGTGGTTTTGTTTATAATGACTTTTATTTTGTCGGTATTCAGCATCATCATTTAATAACTGAAATTTTGGCAACAAATAATGAAGAATATAGCAGGGATGCAATCACAAATAATGTCCAGAGATTAAGTTACAGGGGTCCTGCAGTAGAAGTTGATGAGAACTGATCAATTAAGAATAATAACAGAGAGAGGCAACAGACAAAGGCAGCCAGCAAAATAGAAATATGAGTACCTCCTCCCTCATCATCAAATAATGCGCACACACACACACACACACACACACACACACACACCATTTCCAGGAATACAATCAGATTCCTTTACATCATCATTAAGATCATGATATGGATTTACTGTAATTTATACACAGCCTTCCTTTTTTGACTTTGGAAAAAGAGGCAGAAAGCAACAGATTTCCCTCTTTGGGATGATGATACCCAGCATAACCCATGTTAGACGTACAAAAGAAAAACCAAAGGAAGTAATTGTTTAAGTTGGATTCAAGCCTTTTGTCTCATTAGTCACCAATTTACATGAACCCTAATCTAATAAAAAGTCTTTCTAAAATGCTTGTTCCTGATATATTTTGCACCACTGAGACATTCCATCACTCATATGTTTTTGCAAGTTGTACTAAATGACTTTGGATTCTCTCACCCAGAATTCCCACTTGCAAATGTTGACCAGTTAGTTTATATTCCTGTCTTGAAAGAGCTTCTAACAAGGAGTGAGTCCATGATACTTTGTTAATTCACTCGACAAAATTTTTGGGGCACCAAGTATGTTCCCAGGAGTGTTGCAGGTGCTGGAGACACAACAGTGAATAAAACAAAGGCCCCACCCACCTGAAACTCACATTGTAGTAACATTCATAATAGGGCTAAAGTAGAGTCCAAGAAACTTTCTGCTCTTTTTTAGGGTATGAAAGTATTGGGTTGTCAGAAAAGTCACGATGTATTTTTTTTGTTTTCCATTGCAAAAATGCGTCATGCCTTTTTCTGACAACCCAATACAATACCATAGTAGCCTAATTATCACAGCCCCAGTTATCTTCTCCACTCTAGTTTTGGATAAGAAGCTAGCAATCATAGGCACTAGTGTCTGAGTTTTCAAGTCTAGCCAATACTCTTGTCTCAAACTCTTTCCTGGTGGTATGTAATGGGGAGAGAACACACTGTCTGATTATAGATCTGTGCATATTTCTTATGTTTCCTTCCAAATTACTCAGTTTCTGCCACTGGATTAATTACAGCTGCCTGTTTTCAATCAATGCAGTGCCACTCTCCCAACACGCTACATCTCTTTTCCATAATCTCTGGGTTCATGTCGTTAGAACAACCTCAACCATGTAATCCGTCACTTCGTAAAGTTACACAAACTTCATAATGTTTTAAAAATGCTTCTAAGCAGTTTTTTAAACCTCTTATATACTCAATTAAATGATCATAGACAATCCCCAGTTCCAACCCTGGCTCTGAATTCAGTGAGAGCTTAAGTCAAAACATGTCATAGGATAATTAATCTACTACTCATAAGGACAGACGATCCTTATGACTACATCTTACAATGTATATTTAAATTAATCAGAGGTCATTAAATGGGTCCTACTAGCTTCTCCAAGTAGGGACCCATGCATTCTATAATTGACTCTTTTATCATAAATTCAGTGTTCCTGATCAGTATAATTATTTTCATATTTATTGAACATGAAAAATTCAATAAACAATTCTAAGTTTTAAATTTTGCTTGACATTCAAATGATAAACTCCCTAGTTTTTTTTTTGTTTTAGCTTGTAAAATGTAAGAGGACAAGCTCACATTCTGAAATTGATCAGCTGATGAGTCTTCCTTTCATGTAACCTTGATATGGGCTCCTCTTGGCCCTAATCTTTTTTAAAACACCATGCTCACAGACTTTTTATTAAGAAATGAAATTGAGAATTAGATTTCTTAATAAATTGGATGTTTCTCCAAAGATGTGAACTTAAGAAATGCTGATACCACTTATACTTCCATAAACAACAGAACACACATTCAATTAATACAATATAGATGGAGACATCAGGTAACATACAATTACTAAGGATGCCTAGACTTAAACTCAGTGTAAAAATAGTGATATCTGCCTATTTGTAACAGTTTCTTAAATTTACATTAAAGTTTATTCTAATTGCTGATGCTGCATTGGCTTATAGACAATAACTTCATTACTGTTATTGTCTATAAGCTAGTGTGACATCAGAAATTAGTATAAACTTTATATTCCCATACAGCTACACTTAGTAGCTACACTTAGCTACGATCATTAACATATTTGTAACTGCCTTACAAGTTATAAAAACATTTTTCTAGGCAGTAAAGACACTTCCCAGGTCTAATTTTAAGAATCAGTACTACCAAGTATGGTATATATTCAAAGACATCAGGAAGAATGATTGTGTCTAAAACATGCACCTCTATTTTTCAGAGGCCTGCAATTCCAAAATTATACATTCTTTTCTCATAATCTAAATTTTTACTTTGTCTTCTACTAAATATCAAACATTTTAAAAAATAAAACATATTAAAGCTAGTTGATCAATAATAACATTGTGGTTAAGTTTTAGATTATTTTCTGTGTAAAGTCTTTACTAGTAACAAATAATGGCAACATTAAAAAATGCATCCATCTTGGTCCTTCTATATATTAATTGCTTGACAAATGTTTATTAAATGAATTCAGCAAACTCCTACTACCTGCCTACTCTGTGTCTGACACAATCCTAAGAACCAATAAAACAAAGTCATCTAAAAGATAATCCTTGACATTAAACTCTAGAGGCAGAAACATACATAGCTACCTGGATTAGTGTAGCAATATCTACAGAATTCTACTAAAAGAAAGGGATTCTTCTGAGATGGGTATCAGAGGAAACAGTAATTGAATTGAGCCTTGGAGTATCACTGGACAGGTTTATTAAGGCTAAATTCATAGTTAAAATACAGACAAAATAATTCTAATACATATTCTAGCTAATCTTCAGATCTGAAATAAAGCTGGAAGAAAAAGTGACACAGCTTAACTACTTTTATTTTTTATTATCAGAATAAATTTTGCAAGGAAATCTCACCTATGTCTCATTAGCAGAGTCATACATATTAAAACATTAACTGTGATAAGATAGACATAACACAAAATTTACCATCTTAATTATGCTTAAGTGTATAGTTCAGTAGTGTTCAGTACATTCACATTGTTGTGTAATCAATCTTTTTATCTTGCAAAACTAAAATCTATATTCATTATATACCAGCTCCCCATTCCCTCCACGCCCTAGCACCTAGCAACCACCATTCTACATTCTATCTCCATGAATTTGAATACTCTAGGTACATCATATAAGTGGAATGATATAGTGTTTATCTTTTTGTGACTGGTACAGCTCAAACGGCTTCACTGGTGAATTCTACCAAATATTTGAAGGAGAATTAAAGCCAATCCTTTTCAAGCTTTTCCAAAAAAGTTGAGAGAAGGGAAACTTCCAAACTCATTTTATTAGAACAGCATTACCTAGAAACTACAGCCAGATAAAGACACCACAAGAAAATAAAACTACAGGAAAATATCCCGGGTGAATACAGATGCAAAAGTCCTCAACAAAATGCTAGCAAACTAAATCCAACAACACATTAAAAGGATCACACAACATGACCAAATGGGATTTATCCTTGAGATACAAAGATGGTTCGAATACAAAAATTGATCAATGTGATATATCACATTAACAAAACAATGAATAAAAATCACATGATCATCTCAATAGATGCAGAAAAAGAAGTGTGACAAATTTCAGCACCCGTTCATGATAAAAACTCTCAAAAATTTAGGAATACAAATAAAATACCTCAACATAATAAAGGTCATATATAAAAATCCCACAGCTAACATCATACTCAATGGTAAAAACAAAAAAACAACTGAAAGCTTTTCCTCTAAGATCAAGAACAAGGCAATGATGCTCATTCTCACCACATCTATTCAACATAGCACTGGAAGTCCTAAGCAGAACAATTAGGCACTAATAAGAGATAAAAGGCAACCAAATTGGAAAGGCTGCAGTAAAATTTCCTGTTTGCAGAAGACATGATCTTTTATATAGTAAACCGTAAAGTCTCCATAAAACATTGCTAAGAATGCCAAACAAATTAAGTAAAGTTGCAGGGTATAACATCAAACATGCAAAAATCACTTTATGAATGAGCTAAAAGGAATATTAGGAAAATAATTGCATTTACAATGGCACCAAAGAGAATAACATACTTAAGAATAAATTTACTTTAGGAGTTGAAAGACTTGTATACTAAAAGCGACCCAAAAATTGATTAAAGAAATTAAAGAAGATACAAACAAATGGAATGGCATTCTGTGTCATGGATTGGAAGACTTAATATTGGTTAAATGCCCATACAAGGTAAGGCAATCTACATATTTACTGTAATCCCCCAAAAAAGCCCAATGACATTTTTAACAGAAATAGAAAAAAATCTAACATTCATGGGGAACCACAACATACCACAAATACCCAAGTTGATCTTGACAAACAAGAACAAAGCTGGAAGTATCACACTTCTTGATTTCAAAATGTATTACTAAGCCACAGTAATCAAAACTGTATGGAACTTGCATAAAGATAGACACAACTGTGATTATTATCTAAGATTTCCTACTTTATAGGAATTTAGATAAATTAACACATGTAAAGACTTAGAATGATTTCTGATATAGGGTAAGCACACAGAAAATGTTTGCTATCATAACCATAAAGTTATTATGAGTATTAAACTAGATTTTCCATTTTTCCCTCATTCAAATAGTTTTTGAGCACCTACTAAGTGTCAGGCACTGTTTCAGTCCCTGGGGACAGAACAGGAAATAAAAAGGACAAAAATCTTTACCCTCACAAAGCCTGAATTTCCCTTGTATTAGTTACTGTTTAAATGCTTCTCTCTTTTAATACACGTAACTTCCTATTGAAATGAGTAAAAATTGCAGTTCACCCTTGGGGGTACAAGAGATGAAGGCTGGCTAGTGTGTATGACTGCTCCACCCATAGACTTGTGCCACCTGTTAAACAAGAATTTCCAGTATTTCCAAACAGTAGCATGCTTCAATCTCATGTAATATCATTCTTGACACTCCCTCTCCTAAAACCTCCTGTACAAAACCTGATCCTTAAAATACTGGGCTGTCGGAAAAGTCATGACACATTTTTGCAACAAAAACCATAAAAAAATACGTCATGATTTTTCCAACAACCCAATATATCCACATTGATTCAGCTTCCAGATGAATTGTACGGCTTTATATTATTCATCAATTATGTCAGAGCTTGTTATCTTATCTTTGGAGAAATATTGAGGCTTGTATAATCCTGCAATTAAACATTCTAAAACTTACATTGGTATAAGTAATATTCCCAATGTTTTTGAAAAATTAAATAAAATGGATAGTCTAAAAATTATAAATGCCAAAAGTGACTCAAGGAGAAACAGAAAAAAATAGCAGTAACATTTGAAAAAACTGAATTGTAGGGAAAACAGAAAAATAGCAATTTCTATTTCATAAAAGATAATGGTGAGATGATTGGGCAGGCAAACCTTTACTGAATATTCAGGAAACTTACACATTCTATCTTATACAAATGTTTCAAAGAACAAAAAATGAGACAAAGCTAATTATATCATTTGATGAGGCTAATATAACCTTGATAGCAAAACTGAACAAGGACAGTAAGAGAAAAATAATACAAACATTGGTACAAAAATCCTAAATATATTTCTAGCAAAGGGAATTTAGCACTGGGAGGGGGGGGGAAATGTCTGACTAGGTGTAATAGAAAAATAAAAACTCTTCTATTTAGCTGAGGGGATAAACATAATGCTTACGACTTGCAGCCCCTGCTGTGTGACACATACTGAAAAAAGAATGCTCACTCCTGCTGCCCCGTGGTCTCTCCCCCTGGGCATTGCTACTCACGCCAGGTTCTCCAGCCACCTCTGGAGGCTAGGGTGCTTAACTTTTTGAGGTGCCAAAACATCACACTTATTTGGGATTCCTTGTGCAAATGGGTAGAATAACCCTCTCCTCACTATGTGTTACACTGTCTCCTGAACAGAGCTTTTTCTAATCTAGTATTTTATAGAGTTACTAATCTGTTTGACAATAACCCCTTAGAAGTAAACTGTCAAATCTGGGCTTTGCTCCCCTCGTGAAGCGCCACAATTCAACTAATCCCACCCTCCTTCTCCCCCAATTTTAGATTCACTCATTTTCCCAGTCTGAGTCATTCCCTCTTATTCTAACAGATCATCTCCCTTAACCCAAATCCCAGCTCTAAACCCTGATCCTAAGTGCTGACCCATGCCATGCGTCCAGTTCTCCAACTTACCATCAACATCACATTTTCATACTGCAGACACACATGGTTTAAGGGGATGAGTTATCACTTTATGAGGGGTTTAAATGTCTAACTATTATGTTGCTTTGTACACCCGAAACTAATTAAAAAAATAAAAATAAAGAATGTCCACAATGCTAAGATTGCTTTAAAAAAAATACAGAAAAATAGTAGGAGAAAGGAAGCCGGGGGCCCCTATTAATGTGTTTTCTTGTGGTTGGTTTTTTAAGACTTGGTTATTTAAAATCCTCTAGGCCAGGACTCAGTTTCCAACTTTTTAATACAACAAATGAACAAACTAATGTGAAAGCTGCTTTTTATTGAAAGAGGCTTTTCCTCATATTTCTGAAATCAATGATATTTTAAAGTAGCCTTTTTAAAGCTTCTGATTTGAATGTTAAAACCTCTTGATTTAAAGAACAAATATAATGGTCCACAGTTCATATCTCTTGAACTCCATGCCAGTTACAGCAGACACTATTAGTTGGTCCCCTCTACCTGTTCTCATTCTCTTACTTTTTCTCAGTTTTGCTCAAGCCTCTACTGTCCTCCACGGGGCCATGTGTTTTGGGAACCAGCCCCAAGAGATGGTCCTTGATTGGATTGAACCCATAATGGTATAATTCTAGTCAGTGCAACAGTGAGAGGAGGCCTTCTGAGTGGCAAAGGAGAATGCAACTTTGGGGGAAGTGTTTCCTTGCTTTTTTAAAGGAGACTGAAGAAGGCTAGAGAATGTTTCTCTGGATATTGTCATGTTTGGATGTGATGCTTGAAACTGTGGCAGCCATCTTATTATTATGAGGGGAATTAGCCTGAGGACCGCCTTGAAACAGGAAGGATGGCAGAAGGATATTGGAAAACTGGATCCTTAAAGGTATTTTTGAGCCTCTGAAATAACCAACACTGAAGCTATCTTTTTGGCCAGTGAAATAAAATATTTCCATGCTTTAAAAATTTAATTCTGTTTTATTTTTGTTCTACCTACAATCAAAGGTAGTCAAATTGATACAGCAATTTTAGAATGGAAATATTATTCTGCCTTCCTCTCATCTATGCTTATAGGTTACTGAGTTAATAATACATGTTCCGTTTTTGTGAAAGAATGTTTGATATGAAATAACTGAGTTTTCATTTAAGTGATTTTGCTTTTCTTCAACAATAGGAGCAAGAATAAAAACTTGAGGTCCACAAAGAAAGGCATGATTAATAACCCTGCCTAATGTTGGGCTATCTCTGCAAAGCAGGCCAGGGAAATTCCCTCTGGATAGTTCAGGTTTTATCTATTTCTTTCTCAGTAATTCACTATCAAAGACAGAATTCTCGATTAAAAAATAAAAATGGATTCTGCCTTTAACAAGATCAGAGGCACTAACTAAAAATGATGCCAGAACATCTAAAGCAAATGAACACTACTATTTAGATGTATGGTTCACCAGAAAAATATGAATAAAGAAGAGTTTGGCATGTGTATTCCCAAGTTTTAAAAAGTTATAATGGAAAATAAAACCATTAAAGTAAGATCAAATTTAGAGCCTGCAGAATAGCATTTTTTTTCATCTCAGCTTAGAACACTAAATCAAAAATGACAATTACTTTTGCCTGTGCTTATCTCAAAGACAGCCAAATAATGTGACTGGATGTAAGCTTATTCACCCTCATGAATGTAAATCCAAGATTTGGAGATATTGCACTGTCTTGTGCATTTGTCTCCTCTAAAGGTGGTAGTCTATTCAATGTAATAAACTCATACCTAATATCTACAGCAGTCAAGTCTATGTACTAAGTTTTTGAAGGGCCGTGAGGAGGATGGAAATGAGGCAAAGACAAACAAGGAAATCGATGGGTGAGAAAGCCAGTTCAATGTTGTCTGCAAAGTTAATTAGGACGTTAGTTTCTGATGCTCTTTAATGCTGTATCTAAACAAGACGTCAAAGGGCAAAGAGAACCTAGAGACTATCTTCAGCTGGGGAAGGGGAGGAAACCTCCAAGAAAAGATAGCACTTGAACCTGGGAAAAATATGTAGGGTTCCAGTAAGTAAAAACTGGAATGAAGTATCTTCCTATCTAAGGAAACAGGTGAAAGGTTGTATACTCATATGAGAAAATATTCACGAACAGGAAACTTTGCAAAACCTAACAATGAATCGGTAACTCAAACCAGAATCTCTAAGGAAGGAACCAGGCAACAAGATTTTATAAAGCCCTAAGCCAGTGGTTCTCAACCTGTGGGTCGTGACCCCTTTGGGGGTCAAACGACCCTTTCACAGGGGTCGCCTAAGACCATGGGAAAACAAAAAGATATTTACATTACGATTCATAACAGTAGCAAAATTACAGCTATAGAGTAGCAACGAAAATAATTTTATGCTTGGGGGTCACCACACATGAGGAACTGTATTAAGGGGTCGTGGCATTAGGAAGGTTGAGAACCGCTGCCCTAAGTGATTCCAACGCACACCCAGGACCAAGATACTTTGAACTCTAAAGACCTCCCTGATCTAGCCTCTACTCTCTCCTCAAAGGTGGTCACCCACCACTCCTTTCACTCACTGTGCTCCACACAGATGGACTTTCTGATCCAAAATAAGCGTTTAATTTCCCTTCCTCAGAGCTTCACATGTATTTCTCCCTCTGCCTAGAATGTTTTTTCTCCCTGACACTCTTCCACTGGCTAATTCTACCAGTTTTTGGGGGAGGGACTCCAATGTGAATTCTTCTGAAAGAAATCCTTAACTCCAGAATCAAAATTAGATCCTGCTGTAAATACCCATCATTTCCCATTCAATTCCTTATTACTTATCAAAATTTACAATTATAAATGTTTTTGTGTGACTGTTGGTTCAAGTTTTTCTTGCACCCAACTATAATGACCATGACAGTGGGAAGTGAGTTTCATTCACTCCTTTGTCACCAATTCCTAACACCATGTCTAGTGGATAGTAGGTGTTGTAATAAAACTTGTGGTGTGACCTGAAGCTAATATAATATTGTATGTCGACAGTAATTAAAAATAAATAAAAATTAAAAAACGTGGTGTGAATATGTTAATGAATGAGTGAAAGAATGAATAAGATATTTTAGGGCACATGAGGAGACATGCAAGCTATTAATTGTAGAATGTATGTAGTAGCTTTATCAGAGAGAACTTCCTTTTTCCCCTGTAAAAATATTAGCAGCCCACTCACTTCTTCGAAGACTCCCTTGCTTTATGTTTCTTCACAGCAAATATCACCATTGACATATTTATATATCTTTTATTTGTGTAACATTTGTTTCTTCCTATTAGAGTTTTGAGGCCTAAAGGAAATGCCTGGTGTTTTAGTTTACTGCTTAACTTCCAGTATCTGGAACAGGGCCTGGCACATATTAGGTGTTCAACAAGTATTCAATGAATTGTGTGGTGCTTGTGTGTGTGGGGGGGTGTGTGCATTTTTGTGAGTTGGAGTGACCAATCATCCAGGTTTGCCTAGAACTGATGGGGGCTTTCATTGCTAAAACCTGGAAAGTCCAGGCAAACTGGGATGAGCTGGTCACTCTAGGCAGCAAGTATATTGGTAGGGGTTGGGAGAAATAACTGGGTAAACAGCAAGATCAGAATGAAGCCAGGATGTTCAGAACCATAGAAGGTTTTGGACATGCATGTGTGTAGGTGTTTTTGGGAGGGGGGTAATTAGACTACAGGAATAGTATACAGGATGGATTAGAAAAGCAGGGAGTGGAGAGAGATTCTTTTGGGGATAATTTTTCAATAGCTCCAGAAATGGTAATAAGGACCTGAGCAAGAAAAACAAGCGGGGGCTAGAATACAGAGGGGATGCACTGAGAGCTAAAAAAGCAATGACTGAAGGTCAGGGCTGAGGGAGAAAAAATTATTTGATGAGTAACTTCTGCCTTCTGTGATTGGGCTGGGAAGGGCAGTGAGATCTGGCAGCATTGCAGAACAAGGTATGATCCTCATAGCTCTGTGAGGCTTGGTGATTTATCTGAGCTCTGAAAAATTGAAAGTGTCACACTGGCAATGTTAAAAGAGTGACTCAGGTACCTGAGCAAGGCTGGGTTGAGATTTCCTTAGAGGCATTTTCTTATCTATCTCTGCAGTACACAGGATTCTGAGAAAGATATACCTACTGAGTAGGGGTGTTCCCCCCTCTATGCTACTGACTTATTCAAGGCAATTTCCCAATGCCATCTCTACAACAACTGAAATTCATTTTATAATTTTTTTAAAGAAATGAGAATTATCTATATGACTGATATTCAAAGAACTACTGAAAAACATCTTATCCAAGAAGGTTATTTGGATACTTTTAAATGTCCTCTTCTTAAGTACTACAACTTCAAATAAGCATAAAATAAGCATATGGTGTGTGTGTGTGTGTGTGTGTGTGTGTGTGTGAGAGAGAGAGAGAGAGAAAATGAGAATCCAGGTTGTCTGGCTATTATCTGCTATTGCCTTCCTCCCTTAATCAATTGGTTTCCTCTCGAAGTTTATATTTAGCAGAAAATACTATTTTTAGTAACAATATCATGTACATATGTGTACATATGTATACATGTACATCTGAAAAGAGAAATGAAGAAGGTGTGTCACATTTGAGTTTAAAAGATATGGTAGATTACATTAATGGCCCCAATTCTTCTTTCCTCTTTGATTCCAAGTCATTTTCAATGTGACTTTGTAATTCTCACTGTTAAATACTTGAAGTCTATTTCCCAACCCCTTGATATTACATTAGACCATATCGCTTGTTTTGACCAATGGAATGATAGCAGAATTTATGTGTGCAAAGTCCAGACATGCTCTTTTATAATGCATTTATGCCATAATCATGAGAAAACATGCCCAGGTTAGCCTGTTGACCTCAGGAGAGAGATGAAAGACATATAGAGGAGAGCTGCCCCAGGAAAATCACAACAGTCAAGCTTAGCCTAGGTTAGCCAACCTCAGACATAAATGAAGTACCATATTTTGCTGTGTATAATGTGCACGTTTTTGCCCAAATTTGTGAGGGGAAAAATAAGGATTTGCATTATACATGGACAGTACTAATTCTGTATCTATATAAATGTTTTTAATTCTTTTATTTATGCTTATGAGTTAAAAGTGTAACTCTAGAAATCAATAAATCAATAATGATATCTGTATGCAAAATTATACCCTGGAATACAATTATCAGTCTTGTTGAACTTATGATGAACTTGCAACGATGAAGAGTTCTTGGCCTTCTATGATGAGTACAATAGATGTCATAACTTTGTTACTGGTACATAAAATTTCTTGTACCTTGTATCTGTTCTTGTGTTTTTTAATTATTTGTTACATAAAATTTCTTGTACCATATGTTAAAAAATAAATGCTAAAATTCCTTTATAATACAAAAAACAAGTACCTAAATATAAACAAGTAAACATTGAATTAAAAAATTAAAATGAAAGATTTTTTCCCCTGAAAGTTTGGGACAAAAATGTGGGTGTGCATTATACACGGGAGCGCATTATACATGACAAAATATGGTAAATTTTTATTATAATGTTATATGCCACCAAGATATTTGTGAGTGGTTGTTACACCACATATTGTTATAATAATTGACCACTCAAGAAAACTAAATATAGTGGTTTTAAGAGTGAGTTAATAATTTGTTCCAACCAAATAAAAATGACTATCTCTAGATGTTTACAATTCACATGAAGGAATAAGAAGCAGTGATCTAGTCTTATTTTCATGTATCAACTGCACTTTATAGAAATGCAAGTAACTTCCAAAATGTATTTCTTGACAGCTTAGAGAATTAGGAATTCAATTTATTTGGAGGAAAAAGGTATAGAAGAGGTTTTTGTAAAGGATTTTAATTTTAAAAAATAAAATAGGATGTTTGTTAGCAAAATGCCTAAGAGGCAATTCCCTTTACATAATTAGTTTGTTTACCAGGTATGTGTCAACAAAGCCCCTATTTCCATGTTATCTAGGAGTTTCCTTTTCTTCCTTTCCCCTTTCTCAGCTGATCTCACTAAAGTGTGGATAAACCCAGGGTTATGAACCCCCACATAAATCACCTAAGTCTGTCATGTGTCAACAAGACTCTATATTGGCAAAAATAGAAGGAGTGATGGTTGAAGGAAAAGACCAGGTGGTAAAAATAAATAGAAAATGCCACTTGATTACCAGTCATCATTTCTTTCCATCAGTGCTTATTAGTCCCCCTGTTCATTTCAGTTTCATAATCCCTACCTTATCTTAGTCTGCTCTCCCTAAGCCCTGTTGCACCTCTGTTGCTGGTATTTTGACCCCTTGTTTTTCTACACTTCACTCTTGTTTAGTCCATATCCCAAGACATGGAAACCACTACATGACGTTTAGAAATGGACAGAAGATGAGTGTGCCTTTCTATTGTAGTTGATGTTGATACATTTTTGGAACTCAAATGTACTTTCTTTCTTTTCATTGTTTTAAAGTTTATTGGGGTGACAATTGTTAGTAAAGTTACATAGGTTTTCTCATCTTTTAACCTTTTTTTTGCAATGTTCTGGGTGCCATTTTCATAGCATATCAGAAACAAAATATCTGAGTGCCAATATATTAACTTTATGCTTTCTGGATTTCTCAATTTAGACACAAATATCCAAATAGTATATGGATAATTATTAATCTATAGTTATCTATCATAATATACTGGCACTCAAGTATGTTGTTTCTGATATGCTATGAAAATGACACCCAGAACATTGCAGAAAAAAGGTTAAAAGAGGAGAAAAACAACAGCTGTCTGCGAAGGTCAAGGTTATTCAGAGTCCCAGGATAGACTGAGAGGTGCCCAGAGGTTCAACATGTGCCCCAGTCCCAAGTGAAAATGAACAAAATTGACTGTTGAGGTTTTATTTTTGTGAGGATGGCTTTTAATCTTTACCCATAATCTTACCAGATAGAATATCACAATTACTAGATTGGCTATGGTTGTGTGCTATGTAACATGGACAACAGGAAATGTCTTATGTTACAGACCCAGAACATATGAGGTCAGACAATTAAGTTCGTGAACTCATCCTAGAAAAAAGTGCTACACACCTCATTGCTGAATATCACTATAGGCACCTCTGAAGTATTTCCCTTGGGAATCTATACACTGATGCCAGTGCCTAGTCCACCCTTCAAAGCAATTTTGGAGCTCTTTTTCTGAAATAGCCATCAGAGCTGTCGTAATATTACCCTTGATGTTCTGAATGTCATCAAAATGTCTTCCTTGCAATATTTCCTTTATCTTCGGGTAAAGAAGTCATTGGGGGTCAGATCACATGAGTAGGGAGGATGTTCCAATACAGTTCTTTGTTTACTGGCTAAAAACTCCCTCACAGACTGCGTCGTGTGAGCTGGTGCATTGTCAAGATGCAAGAGCCATGAATTGTTGGTGAAAAGTTCAGGTCATCTAATTTTTTCACACATCCTTTTCAGTGCTTTCAAACAGCAAACTTGGTTAACTGTTCAGCTGGTACAAATTCATAATGAATAATCCCTCTGATATCAAAAAAAGGTCAGCAACATTGTTGCAACAAGTTCATGAACTTAATTGTCAGACCTCGTACACTGGCTTCTATTTAAATACAAGTGTTACATGAGAATGTTAATTGAAATCTAAAAAGGACAAAATATTCTTGTGTTATAAAATCAAATTTCCCTACACATTCTATTAGAGATCAGGCAACACACCAAGTTCAAAAAATTCATCAATTCCAATTAAATTTGCAGTAGTGACATCCACATTTATCAAAGTGAATTCCTCTGACTATAGCTATCATCTTCTACTATACTGCCTCTCATTAGATTAAGCTAAGTATCAGTATGCAACTGATATACTCTGTCTACTCTCAAATGTGCATTTCAATGAAAGCCTTAAAAATCTAAAAGAAATAGACAAAGACAAACCCATTTTGTAGGTCCATGACACATCTATCTTTGTAAATAACCCTCTATTCTCCGACTCAACTGGGATCTAAAATATGGGTTAGAATTCAAGGTTACCATAACTAGTTAGTCCATAATGAAAGTTTTAGGAACTTCCAATTCTAAGTAAGTTTTTGTTGTTTTGGTGAAAAATTGTTATGCATTGTTGCTGTGAACTCTATTAATAGGTCAATACAAAATCAAATCTCCTTATGCATTAGGGAAGATACTAACAGATGTTATGATATCACAAACCTTGAGTTTTCTGAGTTCAAAGCCATTTTATGCTCCCAGGGATGGACCTTGCCAAAAAGAAATTCTGGTGATAGTTCCTGTCCAATTAGTATTGGGTTGTCGGAAAAGTCATGATGTATTTTTTCTATGTTTTTCACTGCAAAAATGCGTCATGACTTTTCTGACAACCCAACAGTTTAAGTATCTGTGATTTTTTTAAATCAGCTTCACTCATTTTTGAGTGGCTCTTGTCATCAATATCGGTGGTGAGTCACTGTTTCTAAGACCTTTCGGATACAGGAAGATCCTAGCATAGGGAGTTACCATATGCCATTCTTGAAAGTAGTTCTAATATGCTCCTCTATGAATTCTGGAGACTCCCTTGCTTCCTGGAAGAGTTTCATGCCCCTGGGTAGCTGAGTCACCTGATAGTTCTCTCTTGGCCCGCCTTCTGAGGAACAGTTGCTGGTAGAGCTCTCATTGAGATGGCCAATGACAATCACCATGCTGGAACAGCCTTACAAGGAATTCAAAATCCTATATTGCTGCAGTTGGAAATCTTGGATGACACCATACAGGATTACCACGTCACTTATTGTTGTTTTGTCTCCCCTCTGTCTGTGCTTTGTGATGTGGCACAGGTCCATTATCTCAATCTTAGGATAGGATGAAGACTTCCTACTTGCAAAAGTTAGACTCCTCATTGGTAACAATTATATTCCTTCACTCACCTGTGTAAAAATACAAACTTGGGTAGCTGGGGGAACATTGCTATGACTTCTAATGTCCTAAGGGATCTAGACTCACCAGTTCTCTGATTTAGATGCCAGTGTCTTACAGTCATCAAGACAGAGAGATAACTTGACCCTCAGCTCTTTTGACAGCTTTTAGAAATAGGCTGAGCTACATGTTAGTTTTCAGATCTTATTATGAAAATTCTACAGCCTGAGGCTTTAAAAACTTCTTCAATTGAAGTCTAGGTCTTTGCAATCCCATCTGATTTTAGAATGTAATATGCGTTGGCAAGGAAATAGGGAAGTGGGAAGGGGAGTTTATCACCCCAAGGAAGAATAAAGATTGTGTATATCAAGTTTGGTGCATAAGGCACTGTGTACTGGTAAGGAACTTTTAATTATGAGTAAATTCTGAAGCTGATCATGTGTAAGATCAAAAACCATCATACCACTTCAGTTGTCTTATCATTCTGCCCTTTCATTCAGCTATCTATCACCCGTAATGCTATCAGTTATTATTTGAGGTGGGGTAGGCATTAGCAATGGGATTGAAGTTTAGGCTTAATGCACTGGATCTGTGATATAAAGTTTTCATATTTTGCAGTGCACTCAAACTAAAGCAACTGAATGTAGACAGCTGATGTCCCACCTTGGGAATAAATTGAAAAGTAGAAGTATCTACATCTCTAAATAATCAAAATGTTCCTTCCTTAAGAGAGAGTTGGGCTGTATATAGTGGGAATTTAAGTAAACTCCAAAGTTAAAAAGAAAAGGCAATAGGAACCTCACTATAAATTGAGAGATATATTGTGTTCGTGGCTAGAAAGAATCAATATTGTTCAGATGTCAATTATCCCTAAATTGATCTATAGAGCTATAGAAAAATAAAATAGTGAAGCAGTCAGGAGAATCTTTTCTCTAGGCACGACTTTATATTCCAGGCAGTGATGTGCTAAGGCTCTTGGTTTACTGTGATACATCATCAAGGTGATTAAGTAGGGCAATACACTCTTAACATTCATACTTTACCAACAGGCTTCCTAAGATTTTTATTCAAAATTCAAGACTCCCAATGTAGTAGATTACGTCATTGACTCCACTGCTTCATTCTTCCTGGTATCCAAACCCTTTGCCATGTGACTTTGCAGTTCGTCCCCTGCAGGTGCATGAGTCAGCAGAGCAGATCCATGAAAATAAATGATTGCTGTTTTAAGCCATTGAGTTTTGGAGAGGTATGTTATGCAGCATCATTGTGGCAATAATTAACTACATGATATACCACCATGATGAAATTCTAGATAGCACAACTTCTATGGATAGTAAAAGAGGAAGTGTTTTAACACATATATGTATGTCTAACATTGTGACAGATGACATGTAATGTGAAATAAAAGACAAATTCCTGTCCTTGATGAACCTTTAACCTGAAGGTATGTATCTTTCCTAATCTAATACTTATATTGAGGAGGCAGTTTTCTGTGTTATTTCCTTGTAATGGTTCATGAATACGCTGTTTGGTTGTTTTAAATATTTCAATTAGTTATCCACTTTACTGTTCTTCTGCCCTGTGGCTTAAAGCTGACAGCATAATTTAAAGAGAAAGAAAAAAGACGCTAAAACATTACTCTTGCCGAAGCAATGATGGAGATCATCATAACTGTGTCAAGGACATTCCTGTCAGATATTTTGAATTCTAACCATACAGCCTGGAGGCAGCTGGAACAACCCTGGGGAAGAATACAATTTCCATATAATGTTTATCAGTGGGCATATTCTTTTATGAACTTTTCTCTGCCAATGTCCAGTGTCAAAAAAAATATTATTTTTTGAAAAGCTTGAATTACTCTCTGTATGACTTACACAGGTAATATCAATGAGTTTTTAAACTTCCCAGAATATTTTTTCTCAAAATTCAAAATTCATGAGGCCAATAAAATGTTCAATAATCATAGCCTATGTAACATTTATTCAGGTATAATTTACAAAATAAAACACAGAGCTCTTAAGTATTCAGTTTGACGAGTTTTGACAATTGCATACACTCATGCAATGTCTACTGAAAACAAAATATAGAAAATTTCTATTACCCCGGAAAGTCCTCTTCTGTCCTTCAGAGACAATCATCCCAGAGGCAACCACTTTTGATTTCAATCAACATAGCTTAGTTTTGCCTGTTCTTGGATTTCATAGAAGTGAAATAATAGAGTTTGTACTCTTTTCATTTTGCTCAATTTAATGTTTTTGTTTGTTTTTAGATTCATCCATGTTTTTGTCTTTTGGTAATTTTCTCCATTTATATTGCTGAATTTGTATATCATTACAGGAATATACGGAAATGTCCATTCTCCTGTAGACAGTTAGGTTGTTCCATATTTTGTGTTATGAAAACGCTGTTATGAACATTTATGTACGAGTCATTCTGTGTATGTAATTTTCAGTGTGTGTGTGTGTGTGTGTGTGTGTGTGTGTGTGAAGATACCTAGAAGTTAAATTGTGATTAAGAATGTGTTTCATCTATAGATAAATTTAGAGAGAATGGACATCTCAAAAATATTGATTCTTCAAGGGCCGGCCGAGTGGCTCAGTTGGTTAAGAGCTCGCTCAAGAGTTTGAGCTCTGAGCAACAGTGGTTTGAGTCCAGCCTGAGCAGCCGCTGAGCTGCCAACAGGTAGCAGGATGGCTCAGCCAAAAAATATATATATATATATATATTGATTCTTCAAATCAATGAATGTGTTATTTTGTTCCACTTATTTAGATATGCTTTCATTTCTCTTAGCAATTGAGAGAAATGCATGTCTTTCATGGGACATATTCTAGGTATTTTATTGTTTATGATCGTGTGTATTTTTTACAATTTAATTTTCCAAATCTTTGTTTATAGTACATAGAAATACAATGGCTGTATATAATGAGCTTACATCCTATTACTTTAATAAGTTAACATATTAGTTCTAGAAACTTTCTTTGAAGATTTGATAGTGTTTTCTACATATACAATCATATATGTAAGTAGTGACAGTTTTCCTTCTTTGTTTCTAATCACTATGCCTTTTTATATCTTTTTATTGCCTCATGATAGTGGCTAAGATCTCTAGTACACTGTTAAATAGAAATCATGAGAGCAGATATCCATGCTTTCCTCCCCATCGTATGGAGAAAATATTTAATATTTCACCATTAAATATTATGTTATCTGTACGTTTTTCATAGATGCCCTATATCAAGTTAAGAAAATTTCCTTCTATTCCTTGTTTGCAGATGGTTTCTTTTTTTAAAATCATGAATGTCTGCTAAATTTTAGCAAATGCTTTTTCTGCATCTTTTATTTGATGGTTGTATGGGTTTTCTCCTTTATTTGGCAATCGGGTGCTTATATTGATTTATTTCCAATTATCAAACCAACTTTGTATTCCTGGGATCAGTACAAATAACTATTAATAGGTATAAAGACTGAGATGAGCTAGTAACAAAAGAGTCAATCCAACAAAAATTATCAGTCTCAAAGTATGCACCTAACAACAGTACTTTGAAATTATCAACCAATTTGAGTTAACTGCTACCTTTAACTCCACCCAGTAATAATAGGATATACCTTCCATTTGTGTTGTTTTTGATATTTTATATAATTAAGCATTTTATGTTTTTCTACCTAGAACAGAAATAATGTCAATCCAATGGTAGATTTTTCCCTACATGTTTTATTTGACTAATGAATATTCTATAAAGCCAATTTAAAAATTAAAAATATACCTAAACAGGGTAAATTTTACATGGGATCACCTTGTATTAGTTTTCACAACTCCAAGCACATCCTCAGCTATTCCAAAATTAAGAGTTCAATTAGAAAGTTTAGAAAATTCTAATTTTTTTAGGGTGCCTATAGCATTTCACATTCCCACCATCAAGGTGTGAATTTCTCCACATCTTTGCAAGCATTTAATGCTGTGACTTTTTTTTTTTAGCCATCCTGATAGGTATACAGGGATTGTGATTTTAATTTACATTTCCCTAATGGCTAAAGATGTTGAACATCTTTTAATGTGCTTATATACCATCTGTATTATATTCTTTTAAAAAGGGTAACTTCTCCTTGGTTTTCAGAGATTTCCCCCATGTCTGCTGTTTCTTAAAATTAACCAGCATAAAATAATTCATATGCCAAAAAGACATCTCTTGAGATGACAAATTCTGTTCCCCTATAGCTCCTAGGCTACAAAACTGTACAGCATACTACTGTACTGAATTCTGTAGACAATTGTAACACATTATTAAATACCTGTGTGATGCATTTCACTTCATTACTACAAATATGATGTCACTAAGGGATAGGAATTTTTCAGCTCTACTATAATCTTATTCAATCATTATCGTATATGTGGTCCATCATTGACCAAAATGTTATGTAGTCCATTAATGTAGTTTTATTTTTTCATTTCATATCTCTATGCTTTTTATTTTCATTTCTTCCCTTGTAGTACTGGTTACAACTTCTATCACTCCATTAAATAAGATCAGTGAGAATCAACATCCTTGCCTATTTTCCCCGATCTTAAGGGGAAAGCATTTAGTATTTTGTCATGAAGTACATTAGCTGTAGGTTTTGAGTACTCTATCAAGTTGAGGGAGTTCTCTGTTCCTAGTTTACAGAGAGTTTTTTGTTTTATCATAAATAGTGCTGACATTTGTCAAACATTTTTCCTGCACTGACTTATTTAATCATATAATTTCTTATCTTTAGACTGAATTGTATTAATTTTTTAATGTTGAACAAGCCTTGGATTCCTGGAATAAACTCCACTTGGTTTTAGTGTAAAATTCACTTCATCCATTTAAAATTCTAGTTGCTAACATTTTGTTAAGGATTTTTGTGTCTACATTCATAAAGTATATTGGACTGTATTTTTCTTTTTTTGCACAGTTTTTTTTCTTGTTTTCTTGCCATGGTAATATTAACTTCATTAAATGAATTGGAAAGTGTTCCCTTCCCTTCTGTTTTTGTTCTGAAAAAAACAACTGTGTAGAATTGCTATTAATTGTTCTTTAATTGTTGGGTAGAATTCTCCATTGAAGTAATCTGGTCCTAGAATTTTCTTTGTGGTAAGTTGTTTGATTATTAATTCAGTTTCCTTGTTAGTTATAGGGTTATTCAAACTATGTATTTCATATTGGGTGAGTTGTGGTAGTTTGTATGTTTTGAGGAAGAGGTCTATTTCATCTAATTTGCCAAATTTATGTGTCTACACTTATTTGTAGTATTCACTTGTTATCCTTTTGATGTCTATAGAATCTGTAGTGATAATGACCTACCATTCCTGATTTTGCTAACTTATGTCACCACTATTTTTTTGCTAATTTTCCCAGAAGTTTGTCAATTTTATTTATCTTTTCAAAAAACGATCCTTTAGTTTCATTGATTTTCTCTATTGTTTTTCTATTTTCAATTTCATTTTTTACTTCTCTTTATTATTCTCATTTTTCTGATTTTTTTTTCCCTAGGTTCTAGAAGCATAAGTTAAAATTACTGGTTTCAGATTTTTACTCTTTTCTGGTGTATACATTTAGTGCTATAAGATTCCCTGTAAGTATTGCTTTACCTGTGTCCACAAATTTTAATGTGCTGTATTTTGATTTCCAGTTAATGCATTTTTTATTGCCCTTGATACTTTGACCTATGGATAATTTTGAAGTGTATTACTTAGTTTCCAAGTATTTAGAGACTTTCCTGTTATCTGTCTGTTATTGGTTTCTAGTTTTATTCCACTGTGGTCAGAGAACCACATGATTTTAATTATTTTAAATTTGTTGATGTTTGGTTTATGGCCAAGGATATAATCTATAGAGATATATGTTCCATGGGGACTTGAAAAGAATGTATATTTTGCTGCTGTTGTGTTCACTCCTTTAAAAATGTCAATTAGATCCTGTTTGTTTCTGGTATTATTGAGCTCTTCTATTATATACACTTGCTGATTTTCTCTCTAGTCATTCTATCAATTGTTGAAAGAAGTGCTGAAGCCTCCAACTATTGGGTTGTCGGAAAAGTCATGATGCATTTTTGCAATGAAAAACATAGAAAAAATGTCATGACTTTTCTGACAACCCAATATAATTGTGTTTTGTTTATTTCTTCTTTAAGTTCTATCACTTTTTGCTTCAAATGGGCATTCACTTCTTATTGCTGCTGTAATAAACATCCACAAACTGTGGCTTAAAAATCACAAATTAATTTTCTTATAGTTCTTGATGTCAGAATTCCACAATGGGTCTTACTAGGCTATGATGAAGATGTCAGCAGGATTCAGTTCCTTCTGAAGGCTCTAGAGAAGAATCCATTTCCTTTTCCAGATTCTAGAGGCTTCCATGTTCTTTGGCTTATGGTCCTCAGTCAGCAATCACATCACTCTGATTGCTGGTTTCATTATTACATCTCCATCTCTGACTGATTCTCCTGCTGCCCTCTTTCCCTTATAAGGATCCATGGTGAGTACATTGGGATCACCCCCCAAGAAACAGAAAAATCTCATTTAGACATTCTTCATTTAACCATTTTTGCAAAGTTCCTTTTGCCACCTAAGGTAAGATATTAACAGGTTACAGGTATTAGAACCTGGAACTTTTGGGGGGCAATCATTCTTTCTACCATAGTCCACTCTCTGATCACCAAAGACACATCTTCACCCCACATGCAAAATACATTCACCCTATCCCAAGGTCCCCCAAAGCCTCAACCCATTACCACATCAACTGAAGTCTAAATTTTCATCTAAGTCTTGTCAGCTTAAAAGTCCAAATTCTCATCATCTAAGTTAGTTACGGGTGAGGTTGCAGGTAGAATCCAACCTGTAATCGATTGATCTATCTATCTATCTATCTATCTATCTATCTATCTATCTATCTATCTATCTTTCTTTCTATCTATCTATCTATCTATCTTTCTATCTATCTATCTATCTATCTATCTATCTATCTATCTATCATCTATCTATCTATCATCTATCTATCTATCATCTATCTATCATCTATCATCTATCTATCATCTATCATCTATCTATCATCTATCTATCTATCTATCATCTATCTATCTATCTATCTATCTATCTTTCTATCTTTCTATCTATCTATCTATCTATCTATCTATCTATCATCTATCATCTATCTCTCTCTATCTTCTGCGTCCGTCAGCATTTGTGAGTTGCCAGCTTCTTCAGCTTCAAGTCTGGGATATACGAGGTGAAGAAAAAACACAAAGAGACCCACCATCAGGCCATTCTTTAGGTCTTGTGATCCCTCGCAGATCTGCCATCCTCTTTCATGCTCTTAGAATCTTATTATGTTTGTTTATATATAATACCCAGGGTTTTTAATTGAATTTAGTGAGAGAACTAGGAAAAGTAGATCTACTCCACATTCCTAAAATTTTAAATTCAGAAAGCATATTTATAAAGGTTATTCAAGATACTTTATATATGATTGCCTATTCTTGTGATTTTGCTGTCAAATTCTATGTAGCTATATTTTTCCCCACCAAGGAGTTTCAGTTTGTTCCATTAGTCACCAGTATCTAAGTGTATATTAAAATTTTGACCAATAAGATAAAAACATCACTTTATCTTGTCATAAGAACACTTTAGAGCATTCTGAAAGGACTTCTGTAGATGATAAAATATTTAATGCATCCAGGTCTTTAATTTAAAGCATCTTTATTAATGGAGATTAAATTCATTTTTGATAAGTCTATGTTATTTTTTGAATTTATCTAGAATTTATTCTGTAAATTAATTTTAAAGTAATTATGGCCAATGCCAACTAACAGTTCCTCTAATCATTCATCATTCATTGAAAAAAATGTAATAAAAGTAAAATTACTGATCAAAGACAGTGTCACAATTTAGAGAGAAATATATATTTTTTATTAGCTTGGCATAAGTTATGCACATAGGCTTAAAGAATAATCCTTATTTAGGTTTACATTTTAAGAATGAATGCATGAATCACAAAATTTAGTGTATTAGAGTATATTTGGCAAAAATTATTTTTCTACTTCTTTAGAGATATCATGCATGTGCCAATTATTACAGAATATATTAAGTCTCAGGCATAGTGCTCTGTTACATTTCAAAAAGCACCAAGAAAATTTATTAAGTTTAAAAATAATTACAGATAAATATGTTACTGAAGCATTTTCTTTAAATTTTTAAGTTTTTATTATGACAAATACTTCAAACTTGCATAAATGTTGCAGGAGTAATATAATTAATTCCCAAATACCTCTTACCTAGATTCATTAATTGTTAACACTTTGCCAAATCTCCTCTCCCCTCTATATTTAAGATAACATATATATTTTATATTATAAATAATGCAATAAATTCACATATTATTAGTGTAATGAATATTATGAATATTATTATTAGTTTTGCTGAGTTATGGAACTCAATCTTTTGTCAGCAAATGACCCCTTACCCCTTAATACTTTAGCACATACAGTCTTAAGAAAAATCACATTTTCTTAATATTACTACCATCAGATTCGGGACTTTAATAGTAATGCAATATTGTTATCTAATATATTGTGCATATGTTCATACTCAAACTTTGCTGATTGTACTAATAACATTCTTTATATTGTTTTCCCCCCATGGTCCAGGATGTTGTCCAGGATCACCATTGCATTTAGGTGTCATCTCTCTTTAGTTTGTAGAGTTCCCCAGAGTATAGACAAATTATTTTGTAGAATGACCCTCAATTTATGTTTATATCATGCTTTTTCAAGTTTCAAGTTTACATGGTGTATGATCTTCTTAATATATTGCTGAATTCTGTTTGCCAATATTTTGTTGAGGATTTTTGCATCTATGTTCATCAGGAATATTGGCCTGTAGTTTTCCTTTTTTGTACTGTCTTTGTCTGGTTTTGGAATCAGGGTGATTGTGGCTTCATAGAAAGAGTTTGCAATAGCCAAGACTTGGAAATAAATGAAATGCCCAT
>NW_017731363.1:7404368-7415535 GCF_001890085.2 Hipposideros armiger
AAACTAATAATAATAAAAAAATAGCATATGGTAAAAAAAAAACGTTTCAAGCTTACAGATTTTTGGCAGGGACACTATGTATACTGTCTTATTTCTAGTGCTTCATATCAAGAGTTGCACAATGTCTGTTTGACTCGTTATTGGAAATTATAAGTTTGACCACTTGGAAAGGGTGTATACACCAAGTTTCTTCACTGTAAATTTCTTTTGTAGTTAATAAGAAATCAGCGGGGATATATTTTTAGACTTGTAAATATCCTGTTAACCATCAAAATTTCAACTAATAGTATTAATATCCATTGATGATTCTTGTCTAAATAAATAAGGTTGCAAAATGGCCATTGTCTAACTCTGTCATTTCTTCTATATTTATTAGTTGGCATTCTCCTGCAAGGGAGTTTTCCCTCCTCTCCATTTATTTGTTTTTGTGTTAGTATCTCTATGGACTCATGATTTCTCAGTTTAAATAATGGGTTGTATTTACCTTCTGTCATTATTCATTGTGTTGCTCAATTGGGCTAGCATGAGCCCCATCGGGTGGACTTTTGTGTCCTTATGAAATGTCATTCTCCTTTTTTAAGTGTTTCCTTAATTTATGGCACAAAATTATGGTCTACATGCATCTAGTATTTTCCTTGCCCCAGCCCTAGAACCAGCCATTTCCCTTTTAATATGGAATGGTACTTAGAAACCAATATCTGGGCACTAATTATCCCAATAATATTTCTAACTCGAATTCAATGTCATGAATTGTTTTGCCTTGCCTTCTCCCAATTCATGTTATATTTCTCTCATCCTAAAATGAGAGAACTTTGGCTTCCTAAAACATCAATATATTTATCTTTTCTAAAATGCATATACAATAGTTTCAGAATTGCTGTACCCATGTCATTATGAAAATAAAACTTGCATGGAAGAGCTCAATATTTTTTTCCAGTTATTTTGTGTATATATACCACGTCTTCTTTATCCAATCATCTATCGAAGGACACTTTGGTTGCTTCCATGTATTGGCCACCAGTTCTTTCTTCATATGTAGATTGAAGGCATATAGTCAAAGTACTTCTTTCAAATAATTTTGATTAATTTTTTTCTTTTCCTTCTCTGTAAATTATGTTACTCACTTGAAAAAGTTATATTTACTTCTGCTTGAATTTACTTTTAGTTTTTTTCAACCCATGCCTTGTTGACTGAATTTTATTTTTCAATATCTAATACATTAACAAATTTCCAAAAGTAAAATCTATACAAAAATGTACTCAGAGATATCATGCCTTCTCTTCTCCATTCCATTCTGTTATCATCTCCCCTCATAAATAACTAATTTCATTAGTTTCTATTTACCATTCCTGTGATTCTTTTTGCAAAATAAGTAAATATTATACTAAATTACAATGTTCCTATACAACAAATGAAACCATCAACAAAACAAAAAGGCAGCCAACAAATGGGAGAAGATACTTGCAAATACCTCCAATAAGGTACTAATATCCAAAATATATAAAAAACTCATACAACTCAACAACAAAAAAGCAAACAACCCAATTTAAAAATGGGCAGAGGACCTGAACAGACACTTCTCCTAAGAAGACATAGAAAATGGCCAACAGGTATATGAAAAGATGCTCAAGTTCACTAGATATAAGGGAAATGCAAATCAACACCACAGTGAAATACCACCTACACATGTTAGTATGATTATTATCAATAAGACAAGAAATAACAAGTGTTGGAGAGGCTGTGGAGAAAAAGGAACCCTCAAATACTGCCAGTGCGAATGTAAATTGGTACAGCCACTATGGAAAACAGTATGGCATTTCCTCAAAAAATTAAGAACAAAGCTATCTATCATATGACCTGGCAAAACATCTTCTAGGTATCAACCATAAAGATCTGACAATATTTATTCATAAAGACATATATACTCCTATGTTCATTGCAGCATTATTCATAGTACAATAGCTAAGAAATGGAAATAACCTAAGTGTCCTTCGATAGACCATTGGATACAGAAGACGCGGTGCATATATACAATGGAATACTACTCAGACATAAGAAAGGATGAAATACTGCCATTTGTGTCAACATGGATGGATCTTGAGAGCATCACGCTAAAGTGAAATAAGCCAGACAGAAAAGGGCAAGAATCATATATGTGGGATATAAAACAAAAAGCAACAAATGAACAAACAAACACATAGACACAGATAACAGTATGGTGGTTACCAGATGGGGAAAGGGGGTGGAGGAGGATGAAAAGGGTAATGGGGGTCTAATATATGGTTATGGAAGGAGACTAGACTTTGGATGGTGAGTACATAATGCAATATACAGATAACATATTATAGAAGTGTACACTTCTAACTCATATAATGTTATTAACCAATGCCACAATAAATTCAGTAACAAATAAGTAGATATATTCTTACCCTCACCTCTATCTTATAAAAATTTACCATGCAATGTATGTTCTTTTATATTCTGTATTTTTTATTTAACAACATATCCTTAAAACCATGCCATACCAACTCATGGAGATAATCCTTTCTTTTCTATAGCTTCATAGTACTCCAATTGTGTAGATGTACTACACATAGTTTATTCAGCCATCTCCTATGGACAGGAATTTAGTCATCTGCAATATTTTGCAATTGCAGATCATGCTGAAACAATTAACCTAGTATATATTCATTTTTGTATTAATGGAGGCATAAAATATTTTTTAAATTGGTTTATTTACAAGGTCTATAACAATTAGAAGTAAGTCTTGGGTTGCTAATGTTAGAATTTTAAAAACATCAAACAAATAACAACAGCACTCGTCCACTTGGAATCCTAAATCAATTCAAACATAGATAAGGAGGAGTGATGTACATGGATACCACAATATCATCTGTATTACCTATAAATCTGATATTGGAGAAGGTAGTGCCCTACCTCCAAATATATTGGTGCCCCAGGCCAAATCCATTCAGCCCACCTCCAATGTTAGCTGCACCTGTTGTAAGCACTTTCTGTGTCTTACCAACATCCTACCTCAATCACCCACATTTTCTGTAAAGCCCCAAGAGCTTACTCAGCAATCCAGTAGAGCAGCCAGGAGGTGTGGGAGTTCCCAGGGGTAAACCCACAACTGACTAAGATAGAAGTTGGTGGATAAATGCCACATCTCAGATGGACAATTTCAAATATACTCTACATGGTTTCTCAGACGGCCCCCAAAGGGATTCAGCCCCAGTGGCTCATATCAGTTACTAGTTCAAGAACACATTGTTTATTGATTTTTCTTCCTCCACTGTCCTATTCTATGCTTTCCTTCACTTCCACTTTCTGGAGTCAACTTCCAAATAAACTGTCTACACCCAAGTTCTTGTCTGAGAGTCTGCTTTGGGAGAGAAACTGAACTAAGATACTTGCTTTGATGCAGCAATTAGATGGAATGCCAATATGAGAATGATGTATCCACCTAAGCAGGCGGTGCTGGACCACTGCAATTCCTATCCCTGTATAACATTTGGCAGGGATTAAGAACACAGTGGGCAGCAGATCAGTTATCTTACAGGAGACTGAGTTGCTCCTGCTCTGTTTCTTTCCAAACTCTGCAATCTGATAACTCACCACCTATTTGGGTAGGTACAAATGTAGGAGAAAAGGTCAGCAACTTCAATGAACATCTTCATAATGAAAATCAGAACACTGGAGACAAAACATTCCCCCTAATAACTTCTAATCAAAATCTCAGGGAGTGAGACATTTAACATATATAAGACATTGATGAATATGACTACCTTTACCTTCAAAAAGCTTACTGTGGAGGCAAAACTTCAGTTTTTTAGAAATAAACTTTCTTACAGGTGCGCAGTAGATGAATTTTTCACAAAGATAAGCAAACCCACAAAACAATCATCCAGATCAAGATATAGAAACCCAGAGGCCCCTGTCATTGTTGCCTCCCAGGTATTACCCCCAAAATGTAACTACTACTTGACTTCTCTCACCATAAATTAGTGTGGCCTGCTTTTAAACATCATATGAATGGAATCAGATAGTATGCAGTATGTACTTTTTGTGTTGGCTTTTTTTGTTGTTCAACATTATGTTTGTGAGTTCTATGAAGTTACTATTAAAAGCTGTGATTTAATTTTATTGTTGTACTGTGTACCACTGTATGTCCATACCATAATTTATTTTTTCATTCTATTGATGTAAGACACTTAGATTGTTTCCCATTGTGAATATCATGAATAATGCCACTGTGAACATTTTGTACATATCTTTTAGTTCATGTATGCAGGCATGTGTATATTCAACTACAGTTGTAGTGAATATTACCAAACATATTTTTAAAGTTAATTTACACTCCGCAAAGCTGTATTTAAGGATCCCAGTTGCTACATGTCCTTAGAAATTTGTGGTATTGCCCCATTTTATTTTTGTCACAAACACTGTTTTTAATTTTAGCCTTTTTTGATGAATGTACAGTAGTAATTCTTTGTGGTTTTAACTCTAATTTCCTTGATGACATGATATTATGTACTTTTTCACATGCTCATTGCACCTCAGCTATCTTATTTTGTGAACTACCCACTCATCTTTTAATCATTTTTCTTTTAGGTTGCTAGTCTTTTGTTTCTGGATTCTGGTGAGTTCCATTAGTATATTTGTTTCTTCATGCACCAATACTACACTGTCTTTATTATTCTAATTTGTTATCTTGATATCTGGTAATGTAAGCCTTCTGAAAGCTCCCTTTAAGTATGTTATTAAGTTATTAAAAACTCAAAAGGCATATTTCTCAACTGCCTTTTTCCTAAATAAGAATACTGAGAAATTATTGAAATGGTTTAAGTATTTTATTCCCAGGTTCTGAAAGCTAGTGAAGCTAGAAAAATATAAACCTTAAATATGAAGCTAACTGGCTTTGAGAACCTATCCAGCTCTGGGGGGGAAATGTGTGTATCAGAACTGGTCTTCAAGTATCACCATGTTGCAGGTTGGGCTCCCTAGGAAGCAGGCTCTGAGACAGAAATTAGTGTGTGAGAGGTTTGTTAGAGAGTACCCTTAGGATCAACATGTGTGGAAAGAAAGAAAAGGGAAGAAAGCATCAATGCATGGAGAGGGAGGGGGGAAGAAAAGGGGGAAGAGAGAGAGAGAGAGAGAGAGAGAGAGAGAGAGAGAGAGAGAGAGAGAGAGAGAGAGAAGAAGAAGAAGGAGGAGGAGGAGGAGGAGGAGGAGGAGAAGAAGAAGAAGAAGAAGAAGAAGAAGAAGAAGAAGAAGAAGAAGAAGAAGAAGAAGAAGAAGAAGAAGAAGAAGAAGGGACAGAGAGAGCGTGAAGGAAAGAATGAGAGAGAGAGAGAGAGAGAGAGAGAGAGAGAGAGAGAGAGAGAGAGAAGAAAAGAAAGAAGAGTAAGAAATATATTTAACTGCAAGGCAGCCTTAAGGGAAGCGAGCTTTGACCTTACTGGAAATTCTAAAGCTAGAATGACTCCTCAGTATTGTTAGCAGTTGGGTAAAGGAGCCAGGCCCTTACATCTCTTCCTCAATCAGTCATTGGATGTGGGCCAAGATGGCTCTCTTCAGCTTCATCCTTGTAAGGTGTTGACAACTGTAGGCTTTCTGCAGGCAGCACTCCCAGAAACTGAAGGTATTAGTCTTTCATTTCTAAACCAGGGTCTCAGTAGTATATCACAGCACCCACTACAGAGCAGATATACTTGGACCAGTGAGATTAATAATTATCATCTATTCCCTTTTGCTTTAAATCTTTTTTGAGACTTGAGAGCTTTTTTTGCTTCTCTATCATAACAAATACCACATTGAATTCATCTTATTTCTTTATCTGTCTGTGTTCTCTGAGTCCTTGAGCAGGAAAACCAAATTTTATAAGTTGTTATATTCCCAATATTTACCACAGTGCCTGGTTGAAAGTGTTCAATTTTTGTTGGATGAAAGAATAAACTCAAATGTATAACTGTTTGCATGACCTTACTAAAGGACTAATGATTATATATGCCTGTCTGGATGGATATTTTAGTGCCTATCTAAAGGCTCTGCCTTCATGCCTATCCAAAGCTATATCTTCATCAGTGGTAAAGAAGAAGGCGTAGCAAGTAAACACTCTGTTTGTGAATGGCAGGAGACTAAGGACAGTGACTTCACTGGATGACAGAGTTAGGATTCAAACAGAATGAAAACAGGTGTAAATAATGCTCTGAATCTAATGAGATGGCATTTAAGAGGAAACGGTGTGAGGGATGCCAGTAGATTCAGTAAACCACATGGATGGGTTTTTAATTGGCTAAACAGAAGTTTGTAAGAAAGACTCAGCTTTAGATGATGATAAGACTAAAACCAGCCAACACCATGATGTGGCTACCAGAAAAAGCCAGTATCATCTTAGACCTTATCAGTAGAGATACCAAGTTAGACCTTTTGGGTAGAGATATATAATCTAGAGGTCAGGAAACAATGGCCCTATCCTAGGCCAGATTGCCATACCATCCCTGCTTTCAGTTCCAACCACTGCCAATGGAGTCTAAGGACCAGACAATTTAGAATGCATTTGGAGGAAAGCAAGTAAGGCAGTGAAAGGACTCTTAAATTTGCAAGATGACCAATGACTAAAGGGAGGTTAGGGGGAAGTTTTACCAAATCTTTTAGGCATGGAAATTAGCTTAACAGAAAACCTTACAAATATGAACAAAATAATTAATAGCCTTAATTAATATAGCTGAAGAAATTCTAAAACGATACTTGCAAATTGAATACAACAACATGTTAAAAACCAACATTACATGTCATATGCTTTCTTATAATAATGTAATGTGGTTCAGTGTTAGAAAGGCTATGGATCACATTATGTCATAGAAAAATTATAATTATTCAATAGGAGGTTTAAAAAGTAACTGATGAAATGAAAGTTCCATTCATGTTTTGAAATGTTAAAAAGCCATTAAATTAGAAACAGATGGGCAGGTTATAAACATGATAGCTTATATATTTCTAATTTATATATATTTATATATTCACTATATTTATTCATACATACTTATTACATTATACAAAGGCCGGACAATGAAGTCTGCAAACTTGTTGCAATGATGTTGCTAACCTTTCTTGATATCAGAGGGATTATTCATTATGAATTTGTACAAACTGAACAAACAGTTAACCAAGCTTACTGTTTGGAAGTGCTGAAAAGGCTGCGTGAGCAAATTAGACGACCTGAACTTTTCGCCAACAATTCATGGCTCTTGCATCATGACAATACACCCACTCACACAGCACTGTCTGTGAGGGAGTTTTTAGCCAGTAAACAAATAACTGTATTGGAACACCCTCCCTACTCACCTGATCTGGCCCCCAATGACTTCTTTACTCCAAGATAAAGGGAATATTGAAAGGAAGACATTTTGATGACAATCAGGACATTAAGGGTAATACAATGACAGCCCTCATGGCCATTCCAGAAAAAGGGTTCCAAAATTGCTTTGAAGGGTGAACTAGGTGCTGGCATTGGTGCATAGCTTCCCAAGGGGAGTACTTTGAAGGTAGTTGTAGAGATATTTATCAGTGAGGTATGTAACACTTTTTCTAGGATGAGTTCGTGAACTTAATTGTCCAACCTCGTATATGTCATGTATATATATTTCTTATGATAAATGATAAAGCAATATATGCTTTTCACTAGAGTCAGGAATATGAGAAATATGAAGATTCTCATTACCTTTATTTAACATTATTCAAGTTATAAAACCAGAGAAATAAATAGGTTGTAAACACAGAAAAATAATAGGCAACATTATCACTGATTGAAAATGATAACATTACCTGCCTTGTAACAACTACAACAACAAAAATTGACTGAAATATATTTGAATTATTAAAATATTGGTAAGGGAGTTACATAATAAACAAACTGCAAATGCGACAGAAAAATCTAGTTAGAAGGTATAATGGAAAATATATTGTCTTCAGATTTAACAACAAAAGTATCTAAGAGTAAACTAGATAAAAATATGCAGGACCCATAGGCAGAAAACTATAAAACTTGACTAAAGACCATAAAGAACACTTAAATAAAGTGAAGAGAGACACACTATGTTGTTGGTTAGAAAGACTAAACGTTTTAAAGATGCCAACCCTCTCCAAAGTATTCTCTAAATCAAATGTAATATCAAGAAGACAGGGATTTTTACTTCAAGCTTTGCAAGATGTTCACTTAGACCAATACAGAAGTAGGAATAAGCAAGAAACATTTTAAAAGTAGGACGTGACTAATCAAGTATTATAATGTACTCTAAAGTTAGAATAGTTAAAACTCTGTAGTACTATTATGGGAATAGGCAACCCAGAAAAACGAAGTAAAATTCTAGGGGAAATGCAGATTTAAAAATCATGATTAATATAAACTGAACCAGGAAAGTAATAAAGTATACTGTTATAAATGATGCTGAAGAAGCAGTACTGGGGAAAAATAAGTTAATCTCTACTTAACCACAAATTAAATTACAGGTGAATGAATGATTTGCATTTTTAAATAGAACCTTATCACTTCTAGAAAAGCAGTATATTATCTCAGATCCACAGGGATCTTTCTCAGCAGACAAACAAAGAAATCAGCTATTTTTAAAAAAACATAAATTTAGCTTCACTGTATTCATTTTTAAGTTATAAGAGAAAAAAGCAGAAACTGATGCTGTGGAAACCTTGGAAATTATGCCTTTCTCAGGCACTTCTGTTCCTTGGGATTTTAAGGCCAAGCAGGAAGCAAATGATATGACCATGGGATAACCCAGGAAATGAGAGAATTACCATTTCAATCCTGAAGTGAGACATCCAGAAAGAGAGAGACAGGAAGAGCGATACAGTGAAACACTAAGAGCAAGAGAGACAAAAAGAGTGCACACATGTGTATGTGCGACACATGAGGAATGACCTGAGTTGGGAGACAGAGAGAAGAAGCTCTTCTTTCAAGTCCAGATTAGAAATTGCCCATGGAGCCTCTTCACTCCCCTTGAAGCAGTAGGGCTCTCCATTTCAAGTTGTTCCTCCATCAGCACCCTCCATGATAGAGGACGCCACCAACTGTAGTAACCAGGGCTTAAAACCCACGAGCCTGAACTCATCCATTTTAACCTACAGTCAAGGCTCTACTTCTCCAGAGCCAGCAGGCTTGAAATCAGTGACCTCAGAGAGTAAACAAAGGAGCTAAATTCAGTAGCAGCACGAAGGTCGTAGCAAAGGTATTCCCTACCAGGCCTTCAAAATGTAGAGTGTGCTTAACTGTTTCTGCCCGAGAACTCTCTTAAAAAAAAAAGGTAGGTATTCTATCCTGAGTTTCTCAGTTAGGAAATGTATACTTGACATAAACTAAAATGATGGACGTAAGCATTGCGTGAGCCTGTTTTAAAACTCAGCTACATTCTGACCACTATTGATTGAATCAACAATTACATACCTTTGATATCCTTTGAAAGTATGATGCCTGTTTGGTCATCCTAAAATGCTGTGACTCTAAGCAAGGACCTTGTTTGAAGAGGCAAAGTGTCACTATAGTAAGAGCCCCAGGGACTGTGACTCTGAAGTCTGTATCCTGCGTTCTATTGTTAAAAACTGGCATGACACTGCCAACCAATGATGCTAACATACAAAACCTGCCTCACTTTCCTTACAAGTAAGATCATCACATTGGATGATAGATTCACTCTCATTACAACCTATGATTTCACTTTTATACACAAAATAATGATGAAACAAAAAGTTTCCATTTTATTTTACACAGAATGAAATGGAATGAGAGTGGTGTGGTCCATAAGAACCTTCTAAATCTTTCCAGCTCTCTCCACTGCAAGGCCACAAGATAATTCCACAGGAACTGAAATCTCAAGAAATCGAATGAACTCCAATCCTTCCACTTCATTCTGTCAATATCCTTATGAGTGTAAGAGTTTATGTGAGTTTGTGTATGTTGGCATTTTAGTGACGGATCATTCTTAAACAATGTATAAATACAAGACTTCACAATTATTTAACTTTGAGACAACAGTGGTCAAGTAACTTCATAATGAATCGAGAAAATTAAAATATCTGTATGTACAGAATCAGGTTTTCCTCTCAGTTTCCCAACACCATTCACAATTGCCATGCACCTGCACTTCAACTGTTACCTTTTCTGAGACCACATGCCACCAGGTCAGACCATGCAGGTAAGTTATCCTCAGCTTCTTCCTTACAGCTTACAAATTTTGCACCTAATATGTCAATAATACATATCGATGGGTACTTGGTCACATAGTGGCTTTGTCTGCCAGCTTCCTAGGGGACAAGAGCTGGGATACACATTTCATTTATATTATTTTGTTCTTGCAGCTGTTCAATACCAAAGACAATGACATATACAATTTGGTGGCTTGTTTTAATTTGCAGACTTCACAGAAGCCTCTGCCCAGAACCAGTAATCAGCAGGACCAGCATAACACTGCCAAAGCTTCTGCAGGAAATTCAAACAACCCCATAATTTAACTTTTATTTTATTTAAAAATGTTTATATACTATTTCAAATTGAAATGTCATTAGTTTAGAGACTTATGACACAGATTTTTGGGTAGGCATCATAGATTTTACAATGACAGAGAAAGGTCACCTAGTATTGTCTACTATAATTAGTTTTCGGATTGGCAGTTAAATTCTCCCATTTACTCAGGCTTTTGACACTTTCACATGTCAAGCTGTTATTCCCTGGACCATGAAATTTCAAAGGGACTGTTTTACTCTGCAACCAAATAACCATATTAGGGATGTACAGTTGAAGGCTACCTACTTTATTCCCAATATTCACCAACTCTTAAGTTTGGTTCGAATGAAACTCCTGATAATGGGTAATAATATTATAAATATCATATAACTCAACACAGTTGTAAAGCAGTGTGATATCTATAGGTTTTGGAGTCAAGCAGCTGGAATTTGAATGTTGGCTCCAACCCCACTCTGCATGATGCCTCATATAGTGTAGATGCTCAATAAATATGAGAACGAGTTTGGACTTCATAGAAAATGAGGAGATATTGAAAATACTGTTTTGTTTAATTAAAATGTATTGGCGTGACAATGGTTAGTAAAATTATATAGGTTTCAAGTGTACAATTCTGTAATACATCATCTATAT
>NW_017731363.1:7415580-7429968 GCF_001890085.2 Hipposideros armiger
TATTTGACCCCTTTTACCCTCTTCTACCAGCCCTTCCCCCCTTACCCTCTGGTAACCACTAAATTGTAGTCTGTATGAGTTTTTATTTCTTTATTTTCTTGCCTTGTTCCTTTGTTGCCTTCAGTTTTATATCCCACATGTGAGTAAAGTCATATGGTTCTCAACTTTTTCTGTCTGACTTATTTCACTTAGCATAATAATCTCAAGATTCATCCATGAAAATACTGTTTTAAATTGAGAAAATTAATATGATATTTAGATAACTGACTTAGAAGGCAAGGAGATTGGATCTGAGGGTGTTACAATAGGCTAGATCAGGGGTTGGCAAACTTTTGAGATGGAAGAGCCGCCAGGGGTTGGCAAACTGCGGCTTGCGAGCCACATGAGGCTCTTTGGGTGTGTACATGTGGCTCTGAAGTAAAGCTAAAAATGAAAATAAAACTATCATAGTTTCATTTATAATATTACTTTAAATTTTCCTTATTTGTAAAAATATATTTGTGGCTCTCGAATACTTTTTAAATTGCTGTGAGGGACAGGATTGGCTTTTCCAGGGGTCGGCAAACTTTTGAGATGGAACATACCCGAAGAGCCTCATGTGGCTTGCGAGCTGCAGTTTGCCCACCCCTGGGCTAAAATAGATTCATCCTAATTGACTTATTGATTGATAGGAACTGAACTGTGATGGGGGCAGAAAGAAGCACTGCAGATTATCTACTTACCTACCTACCTACCTATTCATTTATCTATAATCATTTGTTAGTTTAAAAAGAACATTCACATCACCAACAAGAAGCACATGAAATAGATATTATTTAATTTTCACAGATGAGAAAAGTGATGCTCAAAGTGGTCATATATTTTTCACAAGGACACTCTAATTATATACCAAATAAGTGTTGAACCCAGAGCTTGAAGACAAATGAATTATCTGTAATCATTCCTATAATACACTCCATCCCGTGAAAACATCAAAGAGTATGAGACTGCTTATTGGATATGAATTGGGGACTGAGGGAGGAATCAAATAACAGAAAATTTAATAGTAATAACATTGAGAAAAAGAGTAAAGTCAGAGAGAGAATTGATATAGTATGAGGAAGGTGACAAAAATATTGGTGGAAAATTTAGCTTGGGATATACTGATTTTAGAGTGGACATCCAAATGGAAATCCCACTAGGTATTTGGAAATGTGTGTGGCTGGTGGTGTATCTGGCCTGGCTCTGTAGAGATTTAGCATGAGACAAGAGGCTGTAAGAGTGGATATAAACTCTGGGAGAAACATTTTCAAGTAGACCACTAACAGTTCCCATGAAACATCCACATTTAGGTTAAGAGATGAGGTCAATTAATGAATCATAAGGATAGTGATAAAGCATAAAAAAATATATGCAACTCATAAACCAAGAGAAGAATGAGAAGATTGTCAATTGGTTAGCATCCACCAAAGGCCAGACACTTTATATATGTATTAACATTCAAGTCTAATAAAATGCATCAGATTGATGTAGTGTGCTTTTTCCATTTTTAGATGTAGAAACTAATGTCAAAGAGGAAATGTAACTTGTTCAAGAACACATAAAAGGGAAATGACGATTAGGATTCCTGTTATCAAGAAGAGATTTGATGAGGAATAAGATATTGGCGTAGTCTCAGAGTAGTGTACCACAAAACACTTATTCATTACAAAAGGAAAAATTATGCCTTGACAGTGGAGAAACCTGGCTGATAGAAATTTAACGGTGATTAAAGTTAACATTACAAGGGGCAGAACAGGTTGACATCATGTACTTTCTGATGCAATTCATAAAAAAAGAGTCCAGCATCATTTTTGGTTAATTCCTGCCAAGAAAGCATGGCCTGAGTCTGGACATGTGAAAACACTGGATGGACCCAAACAGAAAAACATACTACAAAATTGAAGGCCTGTACCATCTGTTGAAGATGAGAAAGGCTGAGGAACTGTTCCAGATTAAAAGAGACTAAGGAGACATGACTAGTAAATGCAACTTATCAGCCTGGATTGGCTGCTGGACCAGAAAAGAAAAAACAGATTGTTGGGATAGTTAGAAATTTTTGCATGGGGTCTTGGTGACAGTGCTGTCATTGTTGATTTTCTGATTTGGATGGTCATATTGTGGTCAAGAGTAACCTTGTTTTCTGGGAAATACAAAAAGGAATATTTCAAACTGACAGAAAAATACAAAGAGGCAATGTCACAGAATTGGGCAATGAGGAGGTTTTGAGAGAGTATTTGGGGTGGGGCTAAAATTTCAGGTAGATAGAAGTGAGTAGGAGATGAGAAAGTAGAAAATGTGCTGGAGGCTACTGTCTGGAGGTCAGGCACTGAGGGCAAGAGGAAAAAAGAGATGACAAATGCAGAGAAATCAGATCTGAAGATTCCACATCTCATTTTACGTGCTACAGTGGCTATTCCAGTCCTTTTGTAATTTCATGACTTAGTACAAGTGGTACAGTTGGAAGGGCCTTGTCAATAATATGACCCCCTCAGATGATGGAAAAGGAAACAGTTGTACAGAAGTTAAATGACAGACCCAGTCAGCCCAGTCCCCTGCAGAACGGGGTCAACAGTCACCTGACTGCTGGTTTATTGTTCTTTTGGAAGGTACTGACTTGAGCATAATCCGGTATCCATTCTTATTCTTGCTAAACCTAGCTCACACTTGGTTAACATGTACTTTGCCTGAAAGTCCTCTAACCTATTTATCCATCTATCTGTAGTCCAGATAGAAACTGGAAGTTTCCTACAAAGAGAAGTAGCAGGGGGAAATGATGAAAAGTATATACCTTTGAGAATGCACAGAACATACTTTAGTTAACTTTCAGAATTACATAATTCTCTTTTCTTAATGCTCTTAATTAAATATTAATATAATCTAATAGAATCTCCTATGTTATTTAGCACAGAAATACCATAATTTTTGTATTATGTGCCAATTGTTTTACTTATCTTTTTTCTTTAGAACTTGAACATTCTTGAAGGTAGAGGCCATTTTTTGTGTTTGTATTTTTTTTACACGCGGTAGCAGAGTGTAGAGTATATGGTAGACAATAAACACATAGTTGTTGAAAGACTAGCCTGTACTAATACACAGATTTAAGAAGTCTTTGGAACAAATTTTCCAAAGGCACGTTTTTAAGCAGTCACGATTCAATTGCCCCACGGAAAATGCTCTGTGAAATCCAATTACTTTCACATTTGGACACCTGCTTCTTATTTGATGACTCAAATGGCCAATTCTGAATACACTGAGACAGGGTTAAAGAAGAATTTCAGTCAAATTATTAGTATGTTATCTACTTCTTTAGTTTACCATTTTCTACTAATAAAAATAAAACATGTTCATTATAGATCATGAAAGTAATGCAAGACTAAAACAAAGAAGAAAATAAAAATCATTAATAAACCTACAATCCATGGATAACTGCAGCTGGTATTTTATTTCCTTCTTTATACCCATATACTAAGATGTATTTTTTCATAAGAAGGGTGAAAATGCATGTGAATTTTGTATATATTTTAAATTTAATATTGTATAGTGTTTTTCTCACTAAATATCCTTCAGCATCATTTAAAAATATAAATAATACCTTGTATCATGAATGTCATTCAGTGTATTTTGCTATTGTTGGTTATTTAGATTGCTAACAAGTTTTCATTGTTCCAAATACTTTTGTCAATAAAATATTTGTGCATAATTCTCTTGCTAAAATTTCATTAGACCAAATTCTGAGAAGTTGAATTACTAGGCCACTGGAACTTAACTCTATTTGCTGTTTGTGGCACTATCAAAACAGTGGATTTTCCTGTCCAAAAAACTTTGTACACAGATAAAGAGTCAAGCACAATTGAGTGAATGATTTCCTCTAACCGATAAGGCAAAACTGATCCTTTGCCACCTACAACATAAGATAGTATTTTTAAATTTTCTTTTTAATTATCATGCAATTATTATAATAATAAATGATTGATCCATTCATTTGTGACTTATTTTGCTATCATTAATGGGAAGGGTGTGCGTATTGTGGATTTGGATTGATTCGCTCTTCCCATATGTTATGATTTTAGAGGTAGGCTGTGGCTATGAAAATGTCTTTCCATATGATTCGTGCCAGATTCCACAAGCCTCACTACTCTAACCTTCTCCAGAGTCACTCTTAATAATTTATCACTGTCTACAGTGTTTGTAGTACTGAGCAGATGACGTTACCATAAGAAATAGCATATGATGAACACAAACAGGTCAATAACCAGCTCATTTTGATATATGTCACAAGCCTATTTTATTCAGGGACACAGTTTATCTGCCTTCAAAAATCCATTTTCAGGGTATTCCTACAGGCTAAATCACAACATCATTCCAGTTAGGCAGAGAAAATAACTTTAGCTACAATCTGCCTTATTGCATTCAAAGCACATACATATTTGCAATCAAGTTCTCCCAGAGATTATACATATTTCTCCTCTGTCTGAGAAAAAGAAATGTGGGATGCTCTAGTGTGCAATTGCTATATTTAGAATCCAACTTGCAATTACACATTAAAAAAAACAATAGAATTTCAAGTTTAAAAGTATCAATATTAAAAAAGGTTAATTTTACCTTAAAATTGTACTTAATGATTTTTCTGGTTATAAAAATGACGTTTATTGCAGAAACTTTAGAAAACTATCAGTAGGGGAATTTAAATTACCTCTAATCCTGTAACCAAGTGATAACTACTGTTAATTATTTTGTGTAATATTCAGCCATTTTTCTTGCCTATGCACGTGTGCCTGTGTGTGTGTGTGCGCGCGCGTGCGTGTGTGTGTGTGTGTGTGTGTGTGTGTGTAGCGGGAGTTACACTGCATATAGCCTTTTACACTTTGTTTTATGCTTATTAATATATAATGAACATTTTATATACATTACATTTTATATATATACTTAATTATCCATAACCATGTTTTCTATTGATGGCATAATGTTATATAATAAGCATGTATGATACTTATTTAATCAATAATATATTTTTGAAATTAGGTTGATCCTTACTGACTACAATTACAAATAATATTGCATTTAGCATTTTGCCTATCTATGTTTTCTTAAAGTCAGTGTCCAGAATCATAATTGTAAGGTTAGAAGGCTATAACCTGTTTAAAGGATTTTGATATGTATTCCTACATTGTCAATGAAATATATAATTAGGTTGACACTCAAACTATGTGTAGTAGTCAGCTGTAGGAGATGGTGTTAGTATCCTACTCATAACCTCTGGCCCGTTTCAAAACCACTTTTCATGCCCACGTTCATAGCTCTCTCTACCCAGGGCTTTCTCCTGCCTCAGAATCCTACTCAGTCCACTGGTAGGGCAAGCAGGAAGTATGCAGAATGGACCATCCCAAGAATTACTCTCAACCATTAAGGGGCATGAGTTTGTACAGAAGTACACTACATTTCTCACCTCTCTGTGGGGTAATTCTGAGTTGTGTACCACACAGTCTCTTAAAGGTCCCTGGCAGGATTGAGTCCTAGTTGCCCACAGGAAACTACTAATTGCCTTTGTGTATACTAGCTTTATTCCCTTCCCTGTCTGACTTTCTCTCTCCCTTATAGTCCTTCCTTCCTAGAATCATCTCCCAAATAAACTACTTATATTCAACTACTGAAAATAAGAAAAAAATGTCTTTTGTAAGTCCTAGTCTACAAAGGACAACTTTAAATTCTTATATTGTTTGAGGATGGGGAAAGGAGCTAAAATGGGAAGTCAATCAAAGAAAGGCATTAATAATATCAAGCCTTTACATAGTGCTAATTATTTATCAGCCACTCTTGTAAGCATTTCATGTATTTTAACTAGTTTAGAATTTATCACAATAACATCAAAAATTAAATACTTAGGAAAAAATTTAAACAAGGAGGTGAAAGATCTATACACTAAAAATTGCAAGACATTGAAAATACAAATAAATGGAAAGATAACCTGTGTTCATACATCAGAACTAATATTGTGAAAATGTCCATTCTACCAAAAGCAATCTATAGATTAAATGCAACCTCTATAAAAATTCCAATTATATTTTTCATAGAAACAGAAAAGACAATTCTAAAATTTGTACAGAACTCCAAACAACTCCAAATAGCCAAAGGAATCCTGAGAAAGAAGAACAAAGCTGGAGGCATCATGATTCCTGATTGCAAGCTTTATTACAAAACCATCATAATCAAAACAGTATGATACTGGCATAAAAATAGACTCATAAACCAGTAGAACAGAATCTAGAGCCCAGAATTAAACCCACACCTATATGGTCCACTAATATTTGACAAGTGAGCCAAGAAGATTCAATGGGGAAAGGACAGTCTCTTCAATAAATGGTGCTGGTAAAACTGTATGTATAACCACATGTAGAAGAATTAAATGGGATCCCTAGCTTACAAAACTCACAAAAATTAATACAAAATGGATTGAAGACTTAAATGTAAGGCCTGAAACTGTAAGAAGACACAGGGGAAAAAGCTCCTTGCCATTGGTCTTGGCAATGGTTTTTAGATATGACACCCAAAGTGCAAGCAACAAAAGCAAAAATAAACAAGTGGGACTACATCAAACTAAAAAGTTTCTGCACAGCAAATGAAACAATCAGCAAAACAACATACAGAATGTAAGAAAATATTTACAAACTATCTATCTGATACTGGGTTAATATCTAAAATATATAAGGAACTCATACAACTTTTAGCCAAAGGAAAAAAAAGTCTGATTTAAAAATGGGCAAACGATTTGAATAGACATTATTTCAAAGAAGACATGCAAATGGCCAACAGGTACATGAAATGCTGTTCCACATCACTAATCATCACAGAAATGCAAATTAAAAGCACAATGAGATATCACCTCACACCTGTTAGAATGGCTCTCATCAACAAGACAAAAGATTACAGCTGTTACTGAGATTGTGGAGTAATGGGAATCCTGGTTCACTGTTGGTGAGAATGTAAACTGGTACAGCCACTATGGAAAACAGTATGGAGGCTTGTAAAAAAATTAAAAGTAGAAGTACCATATGATCCAGCAATTCCACTTCTGAGTATATATTGAAAGAAAATGAAAGGAAGATCTAAAAGAGATATCTGTAGCCCCATGTTCATTGCAGCATTATTCACAATAGCCAAGATATGGAAACAACCTGTGTCCATTGATAGATGAATGGATAAAGAAGATGTGATATCCCCCACCCACACACACACACAGTAGAATATTTTTTTGGTCATTAAATAGAAGGAAATCTTGCCTTTTGAAACAACATGGATGGACCTTGAGGGCACTATGCTAAGTGAAATATGTCAGACAGAGAAAGATAAATACTGTATGTTCTCACTTATATGCAGAATTTTAAAAAGCACAACTTATAGGGAAAAAAGAGTAGAATGGTGGTTGCCAGGTACTGGGTGTTGGATGCATTTGGGAGATGTTGGTCAAACTATACAAACTCCCAGCTATAAGAAAAATAAAATTTCTGGTGATATAATGTACAGTATGGTGAGTATAATTAACAATACTGCATTATATACTTGAAAGTCATTAAGAGAGTATATCTTAAATGTTAATACCACCCTCCCAAAAATGTTACTTATGTGAGAGAAGCGTTTCTGTGGCAATCATTTTACAATGTATAAGTGCATCAAATTATCACATTGTACAACTTAAACTTACAAGTTATATGTCAATAAGAGCTCAATAAAGCTGGAAAACAAAAAAACTTATCACAACCTTATGAAGTATATACCATTATTATCTTCATTTTACACTTAAAGAAACTGAGGCATAGAGAGGTTAAGTGATTTGCCCACACAGCTAGGAAATTACAGAGCTGGGAATTAAACCAGCCTGTGCTCTCAAACACTGTACTACCCTGGCTCTTAAGATTTCAGAGCTATGAGAGAGGACTATTTCCAGTAATCCAACATATACTAAAAAGGCAATGCTAAGTCATATGCCTTGTCACAAGAACAGGGAGTCTTCATGAGTTTTTTCTGATGAAAAAAATCTGGGAAATACTGGGTGCCTTCGCATTCTAAATAGACCAGTTCTGCCTCAAAATATTCTTCAGCATCAAATGTGAAAGAAGTCTTTCTTTCTGATCCTCAGTGATATGTCCCTGGATGAATGGTATCTATTTTTATTATTCTGGCTGGAAAAAAAAAGTAACTTAGATATGAGGTTCTCTCTCTGATCTCTGTTCTGTGCCTCTATCACACTTTCTGTTTGAACTTTCATTGAATGGGTGCAGAATTAGCAATGGAAGTCCACAAAGAGATTCACAGAGAGGAAAACGTTATGTTTCTTGGTGGGGGTGAGAAGATGGTGAGGTCGTCAGAAAAGGATATTCCAATATAAAAGACAACACAATGTCAAAGATGAAATACTACCTGAGCAAAATTGAAATATATTAGTAAAATCCAAACATTTCACTGTTGAGGAAATTATGGATTTCAATATTTAGACTCTGGCAATATTTGGCTAAACCAGGTCAATACGGAGGAAAGTCTTTCATATAAATGTAATAACTGTTTAGATATAGATACTCAGGTAGTTCTACTGACAAGCTATATTTTCAAGCTGGAGGTAGAGTTATACAGTTATTAGGTACATAATAGTTCTATTTGAAAATATTAATTTTGTTAGCATTCACATTTTGAAAACATTGAAAACACACAAGAAGACACTGAAGTTGACAATAGCAGAAGATAGGTGACATGCTAGACTCCAATCTCTAGACCAAGTTTTCCAAAAACAGTGATGGTACCTACTCTTTGTAATATAACATTAGACTTGCTTTCAAGGTTGAATCTTTGTTGGCCGGAAAGTAAAATCATAGGACCCCTGAGACCACAGATTTTCTCCAGGGTCTCAGCATTTGAGATTTCCCAACACATATCAATTTTATTCCTCAAAAAAATTGTGGCCAACCAATTTCTAGTTTTTTGATGAAGGAAGATGACTGACAAGATGACAGGATAAGAAGAGGAAAGGAAATAGCAGAATAACACAGCTGGAGATTAGAGTGAGGATGTGTGTGCCTAGAGTTGATGCTGACAGGCTGAGGCCATGTCATAGAAGCCTTCGTGGTCCCTATAAAAAAGTTTTATCCTTTATCCTGAAGATTGAGGAAACACACACAAAGGGTTTAAACAGAATTGAATTGACTTAAATTTGCAGTTTAGAATATAATTCTGGCAGAATTATGGAGAGAAAATGTTGAGAGCTTGAAGATCTGATTCAAAGAAATGGATTAAGAAAGACTTGCAGATGACATTTGTTTAAATAAGTGTTCTGCTAAAATTGAAAACCTCTTTTTAAATTAATATGTTTGTGTCCTGATGATACACTTGAGCATAATTTCTAAATAATCTTTACTATCAAACTAGTTTTGGACATGCAAACTCACTTCTTCTAAGTCAATTCAATATACAGAATTTTGATCTGATACAACTGATAAATTAGGGAACAGATTCCTTCAGGAAAACCTAAAAAGTGTCAAAAATACAATATATTTAAATGTAGATTACCTGTGTTTCCTGCACTTTCTATGAAAGCAAAAATGCTCCCCAAGTATATTACATGCTGAGAAAGCTCCAATATTGAAAGCACCTGCCATCCTCCCTTAGCCTCTTCATTTAGGGTTACATAAGGCATTTCTGTGCAAAGCTGAACAGGGATTAAGAAGGTGATTTACGGGGGTTAAAAGAAAATAAATTATGTATTCAATGAGGAGAACAGCAGAAAGGTTCTAGAAACAGTGTACAGCTGATCAAAATGGATTCTGAAAAAAAACACCTTACAAAAATATCACAATATTTATTCAGAGACGAGTTAATATATCTCAATATGTCAGTGAGAAAGTAGGACAAGAGAAAAAGGACTTTGGCTAATCACAGGAGGTGGTCTGGACGGGGAGATTTGGTGCAGAGTGAGCACTAAGCAGGAGGGGCAGACTTTTAAAAATACGTATTATTCAACTTGCCAGCTGTTTTATTTTTGTCAAATTGAGGGCAGGCCATAACCCTTCCCACCTACTCGAGTCCAGATAAGAACAGTAAAGCATTAAAACACAGAGAACAAGCAGCAGATAGGAAATATAGACAGGGAAGAGCCCTTCCTGGGGTAACGAACAATAGATGTTCTGTCAAAAATACAATGGAAGACCCAGGAGTGGATGAAGGATCCGTGAATTGGGAAATTCAGAGCAGCAGTAGCTATAGAAAATCAGTTGAAGAGTGTGTATTAAATAGCAAGCCCTGAGTAAAATTGAATTTGGATATTGAGAACCTTTTCAGCTAGTAGAAAAACCCGATAAAAGGAAGTGGCATCTGATGCAGAGCCATGTGGACACTGGAATGGCAGAGAATCTGTACAGCACTAGATCAGACATTTCCCTTTAACTTCTTCTTTAAGGGATTCACCAAGAGCTTCGTGGGAATGATTTAAAGGGAATATCAGGATCAAAAGATGTGCTATCTGTAGTTTGTAACATATTTTAATATAATCCTATGGATATATTCATTATACACACACACACACACACACACACACAACCATACTACTTTATTTGAGTCAACTGATTCATGGACTGTCTCATTCTAATCCCACAATGTGGACAGTGTCATTGTCATTTTAAGCTAATCCTCTCTGGTCCTACCTTAAAAGCATATGAATCAGGGCTGTCCAAGGTAACTATTTAAACTAAAAGGCTTCATTGACCACTGCCTTCAAGATTTGAAACTTATGTAACTTTACTAACCATTGTCACCCCAATAAACTTTAATTAAAATAAAAAAAGATTCTGTTGGCTAAAGAGAACATTCAAGCTGAGCAGCAAAACTTCAGTTCACTGACATTTCCCCAGTGCCTGTCACAAAAGTATGACCTCAAGGTAACTTTTGAATGAATGAATGTATCTGTTAATGAATGGTCCTTTGATAAACTTATTCTTGGCCAATCTTGCTATGTACGTTATTTATGCATGCAACATTACAACCAGCCCTAGGGGACAGTCCCAGAGAATATTTTATTAATTTGAATAAAAATTCGTTGTGTTAGCTACTTAGAAATAGATATGCCAGCATCCAAGTCCTAGAAGTAATAGGAACCTGATTGAATGTCTGATCTATACTTGTGCCCTAGTGCTCTTTGACCTCTGCTTATCTAGAGGCATCACAAGGATCGAGACCCTTGAAATCTCCTGCAGCATAAATTCTTCATCAGGGTTGCAGGATCTTTTAGCAACTATGTAACGCAAGAAGGGAAAATAGCTTCCAAAGGGAATAATGCTGCTTTAAATTGTATCAATAAACATAGTGTGCTAAAAATAAGGGAGGCATAATCCTACTGTACTCTGTATTAATGCTGTCTCCACTTCTGAACAACAAACTGTAAATGGGAAAATGATTAACTGAAGTGTGTGTAGAAAATGTGACCAGGATGTCAAGGAGACTTTAGATTTTTGTCACATTTCAAAATCTAGAGGAACTCATGATTTGCTTCTCCTCACAAAATGTTTCCTTACCTGTTTTCTAAATTTCAGTAAGTGACATTCCTATGCACCAAAATGACCAGTTTCTAAAAAAGTGCTTGTCATAGTAGGTGTTCAATAAATAGTTGTTGACTTCATAGGTGAAACTATTATAGTTAGATGTTAGGCATTCAAAATTTGTTAACTGCTGACCTCAGAGTTAGCATTTCCTAAAGTGGAAGCAAGAAAGGGTGCTTTGCCCCAAACAAGACAAAGTGTCAAGTTGGAAAAAAAGTTATGAAACATTCAGTTAAACACAATTTAATAGGTAGTATTAGTTGCAGGAATTCTCAGTGGTTCTATGATAGACTTCTCTAAATTTGGTGACAGTGGACTAGAGAAGTTTTGTTTTTTCATTTGTCCGTCATATCGAAAATCTTGAAGTAATATAATAGGAGGGCAAAATTTGGCACAGGGGCGATATGCTCACCCTACTGTTTTTCTTTCTATGTGGCTGTGGTATATGGATATTTCAGTTGTGATGTAGATACTGCAAACTGGATCAACTGTTTTGCAAATATTAAAGTACACATAAGCCCACAGGGATAAAATTAATTAGCATTCAATTGTTTATTGCTTTACCTTTTCTATTTCTATTACACTTTCTCAGTCTAAGTTTTAGATATTAGGGGATATTTCACTAATAACAGAATACACAGAAAAGCAGAGGCATCTATCTTGCCTTCTGTAAAGTGAAACTGCATTTGACATTTTTTTTTGTAAACTGACAATAATCATAGATATCATTTTTAATAGAAGCTAGAAGTGTTCTGTGCCTGTTCAGGAGGTATGAAAGCAAGAGAGGTATATATTCTTCTTCTTAGAATAAACTTGATATTTTAATAACTTTCTCTTGATTCTCAGTTTTCAGTAAAGCTCTTTGCTGTGAGAGCAATAATGTCACCAGAATACCAATACACATCAGCTACATTCCTATTTGCTCAACATAAACATATTTATACTCTCAATATACAAACAGCTACACTTCATTCCTTTCCCTGTACAAAATTTTCAAGAAGATGGTAGCATCATAAAATTAAGCTATAAATGGCAAATGAAATGACTTATTCTTAAAATCCATTTTATAGAATTATATGAAAGCACTTGACCACATCATACCATTAAACCATTTGTTTGGAAACTAGCTCTGATGTTGACATTATTTGTAATTGAGTTTTTCTGTCTTTGTATACAATCATTAATATCAGTTATATCACAGAGATATCTTGCCCCTTAAGGAAAAAATAAAATGGCATTATTTATGACTAACTTATGTACAAATTCTGAATTTTTATACTTTTACAGTAAAAATAAAGTTGAAATGTTACAAGAGATTTTATTCTATAATCACTTCAAAAATCAAACTTTAATTTTTAAACCTGTTCACAGAGGTGGTCGGCAAAAATAAACCAATTGATTACCATATTCACAAATTTAATCAAAAATCTGTTTATGGATGTGTTTGGGGGTCAAATAGTGAACTATCACAGTCTGAAATTATCTACTGAAATGAGGGGTGAAGTGAAATGAACATCTTGAGAGCTGAATGAATAAGTTGCAACTTAGCACTAAGTAGTTAGTGACTTTAAAAAAAGGTACTAAATCTCAAAGGTATTCACTTTCGTTATTTGTAGAATTAGGGGTTTGAATTTATTAACTGTAAGATCCAATTCAATTATAAAATGATTAGTTCCATTAGTTTTTAAAAGAGCAAAATTTTGTTGTACATTCTATGGGTTTAGAGAAATGTATAGTGATATATATCATCATATAGAGTATTTTCTCTGCCCTAAACAATATCGCCTGTGGTCTGTATATTTATCTCTGAGTCCCCAACCCTGGCAACCAGTAATAGGAAAATAAAAAAGGGTAGATATTTGAGGTCTTTCAGTCATATGCAAGCATTTCAGCAGACTACCGAAGCCTATAAATTCAAATAACACAACTCTTTACAGACACTCACAACTGTTTTACATCTAGTTATAAAGGCAAAAAGGAACATGTTCATCAACATGACTCAAAGATATAACTCCTCTAAAGCATAGAAGGAAACATTTCTAAATAAAAGTATATAAGCTTTACAATTAATTTTTCAGTATTCATTCTTGAAAATTGTCTTGATATTTAATAATTATCTATAAATTAACTCAATGTAAGATTAGTCCAAATTTTTAAATTAACTAAAGATGTTTAAAATTATGCTTAAACTACAAAATATGTTCAAACTATAAAACATAATTACTGTTAATAGGAAAAGTTTGTCTGAATGATAAAACAATTTAGTTGAACACAGATTTATATTTTTCATAATGTTAAATATTATGTAGGAGTATGTAAGCTTATTTGATTATTAAGCTAATATTAGAAGTTTAAGAAGTTCAGAATACTATTCTCTTTAAGAATGAAAACAAATCAAAATCTTATTAAAATTGTAAAATGTTTGTGCATTATAAAATCAATGAAAATATGCATGTCTATTATTTATTTATTTCTTTATTTTGGATTTTAAAGCAGGTTTATTGAGCTATAATTTACATACAGTAAAGTTTACACTTTTTTTAATTTATTTTTTTTATTGTTAGTTTCAGGTGTACAGAACAATACAATAGTTACCGTTTTCACCCTCACCAGGTAATAACTCCCCTCCACCCATCTATTGCCCTCCCACCCCCGATATCATGCTTATCTATTACAATTCCATTGAATCCGTTCCCGCTCTTTACTCCATGTCCCGAGACTATATGTATATATATAATTATAGTTGACATACAGTATTATTCAAGATCAGTTTCAGAAATACAATGCGGTG
>NW_017731363.1:7431763-7448463 GCF_001890085.2 Hipposideros armiger
CAAAACAATATGGTATTGGCATAAAAATAGGCATATAGATCAATGGAACAGAATAGAAAGCCCAGAAGTAAATCCAGGCTTATATGGGCAGTTAGTCTATTATTTATTTTTTAAAAATTGTGAATTTAGTCTAATGTGTCAGAAGATTAACCTTTATTATGTGAACTTGGACTTTTAAAACATTTCTAAACTAGTAATTTCTAAAATATTAAAAGTTCAATTTCTTTATTTTGGGGATTTCAACTTATACAAACACTCCTATTTCCAACAGAAAATACTTATCCATTATTCATCTCACAGATTACCAAATGGTGAAAAGATAAAAACCAAAGTCCCAATTATGGCTGCTACCAATGAGAGTGACTTATTGGCCATGCATTAACCAGAAACAAAAAATCAGTAGAGAAAACAAAGAAAGCAGAAACCAAAATAAATATAGAGAATAAACAAATTTAAAGTTGTGTTGCTGCTTGGTATTTATTCTGAGAGCCAAGAAAATACTTTACTGGTCTGATACTCTCCAGGAAGCACACTTCCCCAGCAATACAGTCTACTTGGATCCATGGGGTGTGGATATGTGGGCATCTCAGTGGATGATCCACAAAACTGCTAAAGTATAATTTTTCAAAAGACAAAATCATGACTCTTATGCATATATATAATGAATATGTGTCAAGTATTTCTTGTAACTCAATTAATTAGGGAAGTGTTAAGATGATAAAACCAGTCCAACGAACATTCGAGAAGGCAGGTATTAATAAGCAATGTTACAATGAGATTACTCAGTTAGATACAAAACTGGCTAATAATATGTGTCCATAAACCGAAACTCCTGGGAATAGAATCACTAGATAAAATATAGGATGCGGAGTTAAATGTGATTTTCAGATGAACAGAGAGGTGGTTTTTTTTTAGTACAAGTATGTCCCAAATATTACATGCATTTTTATTTGCTAAATCTGGCAATTCTTCAATAGAATTATCTGTTCCATTGGACAGATATTATTTGCATTTCTTCTGGATATAAATTTACAGAGATGTAAGATAGCCCAGACAATAAAAAGTCAAGCCCAGAACTGAAAGAATCGCTCGTCATCTCTTTTACCAAGATTTGGTGAACTTGGGGTTTCCAAGCTTTGGATAATTTTCCAAGTGAAGCACAAGTGAAAAACTTAAAGTGGAGAATACAATTTATTACAAATAGGGAATTAAGACATAAATGAGCATATAGATTATTTCTTTAAGTCTCTTTACATTCAAATTGAGAAAGCACTAGTTACTTTTTCCAGAGTACTATTTCATGTAGGAGGTATTCTGATATTTAAGGTCACATAACATAGTCACAAATGCAGGTTGAAAAGGTTATTTTTAACTTTGTGGCTTTTTTAGTTGCAGAAAAATGTTTGCTTCCAGAAAAGAAAATGTAAGAAACCTCACAATCAGATAAGAAGGCAAAATTGTTCACAAGTATTACTTGAATAAGTCAGTAGCTATGTCCATCTCTCTCTGAAGGAGACAAAGATATTCCATCCTACATTTCTGAAATATCAGTCTATCCCTCAAGGAATCATCCTAGCCACCAAGAAGCTATATAAGAACTACATAAATTTGATTTAAGGAAAAGTTAATGAGTAAATGATCGTAGCTGCAAAGCTTCAGCAAAAAAGAAATCTTCCCAATAGCTAGAAAGATAATATTCATATGATAACTACATAAAATGATTCCTCTGGCTATTGTTAAGTATTCATTCATTTATCAGAGATTCATTGAGTTCTATATATGTGTTGTACTCAGGTGATGCCAATACAAATAACAAACAAGTTGGATCCCTACCTTTGTGACCTTATGTCTACTAGGTATTTATATGACGAGAGAAGACAAACAAATAAAAAACTGGTAAACTGAATACAAGTAACAAAATTTTAATAAATTCTCTCTACAAAACAATTTTAGAACTTAAAGGTTAAATATATCTTTTGAAATACTGATGGTTTAATGAAAAACTGATCTTAGTTTGACAATTGAATTAGGATTTTTGTTTGTGGATTTAAACTTTTGCAATTCAGGTAGTAATGTCAAAAACAACATCAGACAAAGCACCACTGGGAGAGGCAAAGAATAAAATGAGAAAATGAAATTTTAAATATTAGAAAGGCACCAGCATTTGTATTTACAATTATAAGAGTAAAAATAATGATTAGTACTGAATGGTTTTATAAAATAGGAACTCAACAGGTAAGAATTGGCTTTGTTCAGACACCATTATTGAACTATTTGGTAAGGTAAAGACTTACCAGAATAAATTGGAGATTTAAAAATATATATATAGAAGTACTTCATCCACCAGATACAAATACCCTCTTGGTGGTTATAATAGTTAGTTGTCTATCCAAAATGGATTTCCCCCTTATGAGAACACAGATTTTATTGAGACGGTGCTGTATCTATTATTGCTCACATCTCCAGACTTCTGTAGCTGAAGTTGACTGTGACTCTATCTAGTCTGTGAGATAAAAGTGGAAATCTACTGGGTGGGACATCTGGAAACGTATAGTTTTCCTGAAAAGAGACAGATCTACCTGACATGCGGTTTGCCCTTTATCATTCTCCCTTCTTCTGGCCTGGAATTGGGAGTAATAATGCCTAAAGGTAGTGTCAATGTGTTTCTACCATGAGGAACAAAGCCTCACTCTAAGATTGGAGGAGCAGAATCAAAAAGGAACCTGAGTCACAACCACTCCCTTGAGCAGCGGTACTTTCCCCCAGAGTATTCTATCTCGGAAGGTCTTGGTCAAGGAGAAAAAATACGTCAACTCCTATTTAGGCAAGTCATATAATTTGGTTTCTCTTACATATGATTGAATCCAACCCTAACACTGTGGTAGAACTGGAGGGAGTCGGGAAAAGGAGAATATGAATGTTTTTTAAATTGCTCCCTGGGGAATTCTAATGAGAACCCTCTTCTGATCTACAAAGAGGACCTGTTCACCTACTCCATGTCATCAAGACACATGCATACAAATCAACTGCACCTGAAAGATTTCTTCTAACCCAGGGTCTTTAAAAGAAAAATGATTATGGAACCTATCGCATGGAAATAATTACACACAGTGTACTAAACAATGTGACCTCTCTCTCTCTCTCTCTCTCTCCCTCCCTCCCTATCTATCTACATACATACATATTACAAAAGTATAATTGTCAAAAAATATTGAATAACTCTGTCAAAAATTTTATTCAAAACAATAAAGGAACCAATAAAATGTTAAGACCAATTCAAAGAACATTTGAGGAGCTATTTGTAGACAATTCAATAAATAAAGTTAGGATAATATTGCTGGGTTAAATACAAAACTGGTAATTGTCTGCAGAGCACTAAACTATTATAGATTTATCCTTTCCTCAGACAGAAATTATTTGCATCTCTACTGGATAAAAATTTGCAATTTAGCATGTATTCTCACTGTGCCTGGGATCTTGAATCGATAGTCTTGATAGCATATTTATATATAAGATATTATATATATATGAAATAGAATTATTGCCAAGTGTCACTGTGGTGTAAATGATATCAACTCCAATACAGACTTGTCAGGTGCTAGAAAAAGCTACTATGAGGAACTGAAGGAAATCTTATGTCCTGATTTGCTTCTATCCTTGTTCTGGTTGTTATCCAATGAGCCTTTGTATCACAGTCCAGTTTACCATCCATGACATTCTACAGGGAACAGATTGCTTTAGTTTCCTGAGAGAAAATCCAATTGACATCTCAGTTGTACTGTAAGCTAACTGCTGAACGTGGAGACTTAGTGACAGAGGCCATGCCCACTGTATTTTAAATACTTCTGTATCATATTTGCTAATAGTTACTTAGCATATACATAAAAATTCTGCATACTCTGCAAAATAGGCTAACTCCAGTTATATTTTATGTATAGGTAGATAGCCTTTTGCTCTCAGCTGTTGGTAGAAAACTTGAAGAGGCTACCCTGGATTTTAGAGGAAGAAAATGATTTTGTAAAGGAACACTGCCCTGAAAATTTCCCACTTCTTATAGCCCCAAACTGACTTCTGGCTATGGCCGAGTCAGGAGCTTGGCAAATCCTCTCTCATAAAAACAACTAGAAATATGAACAAAACTGACAAAAACAACCATTTCAGCACTATGGCAATAGTCCAAAGGCATGCAACAAGAAGCATTTGTGCTTGAAAAACAGCTAAATATTGAGTACAGAGAGTATGTCTGGCATTTGCCTGGGGTACTCCCAACAATCATCCTGGTTCCACTGGCATGGAGGTTCTGCCAGGGCAGAGCAGGCCATGAAGACTGACGGCTTCACTGATGTGGTCAAAATAGAGTGAGTTTCTTCAACTGTGCGACAGCAAAATACAGATTCTTTCCAAGTGTATACAGAACGTTTACAAAGATAGACCATATTCTGGGTCATAAAATAAGCCTCAATAACATTAAAAGGATTAAAGTCACATTAAATATATCCTCTAACAACTATGAAATTCAATTAGAAATCAACAACAAAAAGATTTCTGTAAGTCCCCAAATATTTGGAAACTAAATATCATATTTCTAAATAGCCCATTCATTCTAAGAGGTAAATCAAAAGTAAAATTAAAAGTCTTTTGAACTGGATGAAAATGAAAAGACAATATATTAAAATGTTCAGGATGCCTCTAAAGATGTATTAAAGACAAAATGCTTATATTAGAAAGTTTTCAAATCTATGACCGCAACGTCCACCAAAAGAAATGAGAAAGAAACAAAAAACAGCAAGTTAAACCCAAAATAAATAGATGAAATCAAATAATAAAGAAATAGATGAAATCAAATAATAAAGATCAGAGTAGAACTCAAAGAAATAAAGATAGAAAATAGTAGAAAAAATCAATAAAACCAAAAACCAATTCTTTGAGCAGATCAATAAAACTGATAAGCCCTTAGTCAAACAGGCTAAGAAAAAAACACAAATTATGAGTATCAGGAATGAAAGGAGTGGCATCCCAAAAGATTCTAGAAAATTTTAAAGGATAATGGAATATTGTGAGCAGCTTTATACCAATAGATTTTAAAACTTTGATTCAAATGAACAGGTTGCTTGACAGCACAAACTACCAGAGCTCCCTGAAGACGAAATAGATAATCCAAATAACCCTGTATCTATGAAAGAAATTGAAACTGTAGTTAAAATCCTTTCCATGAAGGTAACTCCAGGATCAGATGGATTCAATGGTGAATAACCAAACAATTAAGGAAGGAATAATACCAATTCTAAACAATGTCTTCTAGAAATTGAAGAGAAGGGAACAGTTTCTGACTCACTAAGACCAACATTATGCTATTACCAAAACCAACCAAAACATTATAAGAAAACTAAGGGCCAATATCTCTCATGGACATAACTGTAATAATTCTAGACAAAACTTTAGCAAATCTAATCTAAGTATATGACCAATAAAAATAAAAGAATAGACAAAGGATTTCAATAACTTCATCAAAAAAGACACAGGGATGGTAAATAAGTACATAAAATGATACTCAACATCATTAGCCATGAGGAAAATGAGAATAAAACCAAAATGAGATGCCATTACAGAACAATTAAAAAGTCTAAAGTTAAAAAGACTGACTGTAGCAACTGTTGGCAAGGATGTAGAACAACTATAACTCTAATCCACTGATGGTTGGAATGTAAAATGATATGGCCACTTTGGAAAACAGTTTAGCAGTTTCTTAAATAGGTAAGAATTCACCTACCATATGATTCAACCATTCCCCTCATAGGTATTACCCAAGAAAATAGAAAGCATATATCCATACCAAGACTTGTATATGACTGTTAATAACAGCTTTATTATAATGGCCAAAAACAGAAGAGACCCAAACATACATCAACAGATGAAGGAATTAGAAAACAAAACCGTGGTCTATCCATAAAACAGAGTACTTCTCAGCAGTGAAAAGGAATGAACCATTGATACATGCTACAACATAATAAATCAGATGAAAAGAGCATATAATGTATGACTCGATTTATATACAATTAAAGGAATTGGAAACCAATCTATAGTGACAGAGAACAGATCAATGTTTTCCAGAGGATCTGGGGTCAGGGTCAGGGAGGGGCAAAATACAATCATGAAGAAAATGTTGGAAGTAATGTATATGTTTATTATTTTGATCATATATACACACACATATATATTATTTAAATTATAGGATTTAAATGTGCACTTTATTGAATGTCAATTATAGCAAAATAAACCTGTTTAATTTTTTTTTTAATTCCTACAGAGAACAGGCCAGGTAGAAATGGCTTCATTGGTAAGTTCCTATCAAATTTTTAAAGAAAAATAATAGAAAATTTTCATATACTCTTTTAGTAGATGGAGGAGGGAACACAATTTCTAATTCATTCTATGAGGCTCAAATTAATCTAATACCAAAGCCAGAAAAAGACACCACAAAAAACTATAGACTAGTATCCCTCATTAATATAAACACAAAAATTTCTTAACAAAAATTAATTCAAACTGGATCCTAAACCTAAATGTAAAATGCAGGGCTATAAACTCCCAGAATGTAGCATAAGGGAAAATCTAGGTGACCTTGGGTTTGGTGATGAATTTTCAGATACAACCTCAAAAGAATGATCTATGAATGAAAAGATCGATAAAATAGACTTAATTAAAATGAAAAACTTCTGTTCTTTTAAAGGCACTGATAAGAGAATGAAATGAAATGAAAAGACAAGCCACGAGATTAGGATACAAACTTTGCAAAACGCATGTCTGATAAAGGACTGGTATCCAAAATATACAAAGAGCTCTTAACACTCAACAATAAAAATACAATCTAATTAAAAATGGGCAAAGATCTGAACAAACACATCACCAAGGAAGATAATGCAAACAGAAAAGATGGATATGAGAAATGATCAACATCAAATGACATTAGGGAAATGCAAATTAAAACAGCAATAAGATACCACCACACACCTATTAGACTGTCTAAAATGCAAAATACTGACAACACCAAAGTCTGGCAAGAATGTGGAGGAACAGGAACTCTCGCTCTTTGCTGGTGGGAATGAAGACAATTTGGCAGTTTCTTACAACTAAATATACTCCTACCATAGGATCCAGCAATCATGCTCTTTGGTATTTACCCAAATGAATTAAAAATATATGTCCTTACAAAAGCCTGGACACAAATGTTTATACAAGCTTTATTCATAATTGCCAAAACTTGGAAGCAACTAAGATGTTTTTTAATAGCTGAATGAATATACAAATTGTGGTATACCCATACAATGGAATATTATTCAACCCTAAAAGGAAATGAGCTATCAAGCCACAAAAAGACATGGAGAAAATTTAAATGCACATTGTGAAGTGACAAAAGCCAATATGAAAAGGATATATATATATATATATATATATAATACTATATTATTCCAGCTATATAGACAAAACTATGGAGACACTAAAAAGATCAGTAATTGTCAGGGGCTTGGGAGTGAAGTAGGGAGGGGTAAATAGGCAGAGCATGGTGTCACTCATAGACCTCAGTATCATGTGGAATATAAAGTAGGTTTAAGAATATTGCTTCATTTTCATGCTTAGAACAAATGTGCTATCGTTGAAGAATCCTGAATAATGTGAATTTACTGTTGATTTAAAGACTTAGAACATTTGAGTTAAATATGCCTCTTCATAAAAATGTCCCCAGAAGACACTGAATTGATACTTCATAATTTCCCAAAGTTATATAAACCCAAAAAGCTTATATCATCTCCAGCTGGGGCCATAAAACTCATCATATCTCAACCAACAGAAACAAAACTAAGACAGTTCTTTCTCTCTTCAACTCCATCATCTCTTTTATCTTCCAACCTCAAAGAGGTATGGGGAAGAAAAGGATAAGGTATGGCAGCCTCCAGAATAATCAGAAAAGATGAGAAACCACATATTAACAGCCAATGAGGCTGCAGATAAGGAGAAATGACCTAGGATATCTTGGACTGGGTAGGCCTTGGGATACCCTTTGTGTGATGGACATAAGTAAAAGATGTGCCTGTGGACAAGGAGGTGGAAGGACTACATTGGCAGAAAAGAAGAGATTATTTTCGATTTAATTTTTGTTTTCCTTATATAAAACATTTATATGTTTCGAAGTCAAATCTGTACACAAGAAATATTCTGAGAAGTTTAGCTTCTATCTGTCCCTTTGCCTTATTCCCTACGTCCAACATAGTAGGGCTTCTAAATAGTTTAAAACAGAATCTGGCCAGAGTGACAGTGAAGTGGGGGAGATGCAGGAGATGGTCATGCCCTGGACGCAGAGAGGGAGCTCAAGGGAGACAAGACGAAAACGTTTTCAAATGCTCCAGATGGGTCAAGAGTTTGTTGCTGATCTTGTAGAAAGTTAATTTTGGTGAATCCATAGGGCAGAGGCCTAACTGGAGATAGTTCAAGAAAAAAAATGAGAGAAAAAAATTGAAGACATGTACCGCCAGCACTTGCTGTAGAATCATGTGAGGCCAAAGTAAGTGCTTTTGTTTTTGTTTGGTTTTAAGAGTGAATGAGAGAGAGAAAATTTCAATAAGAAAAATAAATTTTATCTTTTTCAAGTGTGTTTTTGTGGTTGTTTAAAAAGGTAAATAGTCAATTACTCTGAAGACAAGGAGAAATCTTGATTTTGAGATTAAGTTACTGGCTAAGAGTATGATGATTATAGGTCAGCTAAAATATAAATTAATTATCTAAGTAACTGACAAGTCTTGCCTCTTTCTTTTTTTAAATAAGAACTTCATATCAATCAATCAATAAAAGAACCTGACTAGCAGCTTCTGTTGAAATTTCTCTTAACCTTCAATGAAAATGTAGACAATGAGGACAGTAGAATATTTCAAATCAGTCCAACAAGCCCATGTTACAAAATAGTATGATAATTGCTGAGAATTGGTCTAAAGACATCAACCAGCTTTCTAGCTATTGCTACAAGAAGGGGATTCAACAGAGTGAGGGCAAAGGCATTCACATAGCTTGTCAATTCGTAAACATCACCTCAGAATACTTTTTTAGTTATGTGAAGATGAGCAAAACAGAAATACAAAACAACATACCGTTTATGAAACATAAGGGGAAAATATATCATCTGTAAAATTCAGAAAGGGCAAAGTTCAAATTCTTTAAAGATCATAAGACACCACCTCAGTCAAATAAGAATACAGGCAGAGAAGAAAAGATAGTAGGACTATATATAAAGGAAAACAGATGGGATAAGAGAAATTAAAGTAAAATTTAAAACAATACAAAATTAAATCCCATTGGAGGCATCAAAGAGCAGAATTCATTCTGAAGAACATCAAATTACTGCAGTAGATGCTAATTAAAACAGACAATTTGGGAAGTTCTCGCAGAAGGCATAGAAAAAGGAAAAAAGAGTTTAAACTAGTTAACAATATATAGAATAAAGAGCCAATTTAAGAATCGAAGTCTTTTTCAGGAAAACAAGGAGCTGGAATAGTAGCAAAAATCAAATTCGTAATTGTAAAAAATGATTAAGAGAAAAAATGCACAAAGCAAATTGAAAAGGCTCACTATATACCAGGTAAAAGTGATTTTAAAAACTCCTATTTTAGACACATTCTGACAAAAATATTTAACTTTAAATATATAGGGAAGAAAGCTTCTAAATATCAAGTATCCATGTTGAATAGCACAGATTAATTATAAATGAATAAGAGTGGCCTCAGATTTTCTGCTGTACTTAAAACAATGCCTGGTACATATCCAAAAGATGGCAAATATTTTCTGGATGAATAAAATAGTAAATGAATGTGTGATGGCAACAAAATACAGGACTCAGAAAATAAAAAATCAATGTTCTTCATTAAAAAAAAAACCTGATGACTTGGCCACAGCTTCCTAAGAGATTTTTCAAATTAAACCTATCAGATATGGGGATGTTTTGGTATAAGGACCCTGGTAGACCCTACTGGGAAACTGAGATTTTAAAAGTTAATGGCAAGTGTCAAGTACATAGAAGAGATGGCAGGAGAGAAATATATTTACTTTGAATATTATCAGTTTAAATTCATGGGTACTAGAGAAAAAGGAGCTTTAGAAGTGATTGGGGAACATGATCGATTCTAGTCTAAGAACTGTACTAAGAAGCTAACTACAAATTATTTGAAAATTTTAGAAATAAGGGTGCATAAGGGAGGTGGTTTTCAACCTTGCCTGCTTATTGGAATCACCTGGAAACTTAAAAAAGCACTGATGTCTGGGTCCATTCACAGAGTTTCTGATGTAAGGGATGTGGCCTGGACATCAGAATTTGGAAAGTCCCCCTAAATCTGAAAATAGGGTTAAGAACCACTAACTTAAAATGTTTGCCACCTCTAATTATTTTGTCATTGCTATAATCATTCATTTAGCTAGTGATTTGTTCACTTGATAAAAAAAAAAACTTGGGGGGGAGGGGTGAGAGAGGGGGAAGGGGAGGAGAATTTTTGTAAGAGTAGTATAATACATTCATAAAATATTTTAAAACGGCAGTCCTTTAAACATCATCTGTCATAGCAATGACCTATACCATTAATAGAAAATTATGACAATGGAAGCAGTGAAGTGAATACAAATCCACCCCTGTAGTCCTTTTCAAGCACAACATAACAAGCAGCAAGAGTAAGAAAACTTTCTAGAAGTTAAGAGATGCGTTAAACCATACTAATTAAATCTATAAATTTAATGGGGCTCATACTAAGACACAAAAACCTAAAATGCAGAATAGAGTATCAATATCTTGAAGACAGACACTGAATTTATGATATAATAGGTCAGTGATTTTGCTTTAAGATCCAGAGGGATACCAATTGGACATATGGTAAATACTTCATTGTATATTTTTTAAATACTCAGAATTCCGTGAATGTCTGGAAAGTTTTTCAAATATGAATAAATGAAGGACAACTGTTTCATATCAAAGTTCCAAAAGTATTTCTCCTTTAAAACTGAAGACCAGAGTTGAAAATTTAGAAGCATGTTAGGGTCGTATCATGCTGTTATTATAGGACTTAGTACAGTTGATCTGCCATCATTAAAGATACTATAATTTGGAAAATCAGACATATGGTCACCCAAAGACTGTCCCTGTTATACCTGTTGTAGACCAGTCAATGCCTGCTATGTATACTTCGTTCCCCTTTTCATTCTCAAAAACATCCCAGCTTGGACAACAAAGTAAAACCCATATTTAAATAAGATGTTAAAATTTCTACAAATGTAATTTAATTTCACACAATTTTCAGCAGGACCTTAACTTTGGTCAACACATTCTTATGGTGTTGCCCATGAGCTAGACTTATTTTAAGCCAACATATTGCAGACAACAGTTTATATTTGAAATGTCTCTTTAGGTCTTTAAAAATCTTTAATATTTAGCATTTAATTTTGCCTTTGTTAACTTCACAATAATTGTATCAGATTGTCAAGTGGGAATATATACAGTCATGCATTGCTTAATGACAAGGATATGTTCTGAGAAGTGCATCATTACGTGATTTCATCACTAGGCTAACATCATAGAGGGCACTCACACAAACCTAGATGGTCTAGCCCAGGGGTCAGTAAACTTTTGAGACAGAAAGAACCCAAAGAGCCACATGTGGCTCGTGAGCTGCAGTTTGCCGACCCTTACTCTAGCCCACTACACACCCAGGCTGTGTGGCACAGCCTATTGCTCCTAGGATACAAGCCTGCACAGCGTGTTACTGTACTAGATACTATAGGCAATTGTAACACCATGGCAAGTATTTGGGTATTTAAACATAGAAAATATGGTAAACACATGTTATAAAAGATAGGGCACCTAGCATGAATGGAGCTTGCAGGCCTGGAAATTGCTCATATTGTTTTACAGCAAACTTTTTTTTAAGAAGTAGAAATAGTACACTGCAATGATACAAAGTATAATACAGTAAATACATAAGGCAGTACCATACTCACTTATCATATTATCAAGCATTATGTACTGTCCATAATTGTATGTGCTACATTTTTATATGACTGGCAGTGCAGGTTTGTTTACACTAGCATCGCCACAAATACATGAGTAATGTGGTACATTATGATGTTACAATGTCACTAGGTGATGGGAATTTTTCCACTCCCTTATAGTTTTATGGGACCACCATCATATATATGGTCAGTCATTGACCAAAATGTCATTATGCAGTGCATGACTATAAGGTTTTAATAAGATTTATTTTCACATAATAGGGAAATATATGTAAAGCAAGATCTCTAGAATTTGGTTATCTCCTTCCAGAAAATAAAAAGCAGAATTGTCTATGTCAAACGTCAACCCATTCAACCCTAGAGTTGATTACCCTGATATAGTTGATGCCTCCTTCCTCCTTGCTGAGCCATTTAGAAAGCTGCTACCAGATGGAGAATAGTTCCTGTTAAGAGCAATTAAGACATTTCATGTGTGAATATTTAGAAGGCAGAAGCTAGACATATGTCTGTCAATTATTTTCTATAAAATGTCTTAAAGACTGTTACAAAGAGAAAGGAAGCCCTGAGCCTCCTGCTAAGGCTCCATCCTGAGGCTGCAATTTTATTTATTTACAGGTTTAGTTTTCTTGAAGATTTTTTTTTAAGATTTTTATTGGGGAATTGGGGGGATGGGAACAGTGCTGGGGAATTGGGGGAAGGGGAACAGACAAGTTGCTGTCATTTTGTTCTTCAGTCTAGTTGTGGAGGACGTCGCTTTACTGGCCCAAGTTGGCACCATCATTGCGCTCTTCCCGGGTGAGGCAGATCAGTCGCCGGCTTCTGGATGGCCGTTCACTGTGGCTGCTGGCCGCTCACGCTGGCTGCTGGCTACACACGGTAGCCCATGGCAACCCACTGCCACAGGGGCTGCAGCCTACGCCAACGCCGGCGACTCACAGTAGCCCAGCTCCAGGTTGAGCTGTTGTTCAGCATCTTAGCTGTAGAGGGCAGTGTCACTGGCCCTCATATGTGGGATCTGAACCGGGGCCCTCTGGTGTCCCAAGCCAGTTCTTAACCATCGCACCACTCGGCCGGCCCTCTTGAAGGTTTTTATTGAGAGAAATGTTTCAAAATTAGAGCTGTCTCCCAAACTGTTGATTTCACAGGTAAGAAAATTTAGGTTAGGAAAGCTCAGGTGACTTTCCAAGAGCATTTAAATATTGTGTTTCAGTTTTCACTCCATAGCCAATTCCAAAAGAAACACAATCCCTGCGTACGCTAAATGTTAAACGTTGTCCTTAACTTAATTTTCATTGTAAACTTAATCTGAATATTTTTCCTGGGTAGTATTTTCTCAGACTTTGGTTACAAAGTAATCATCTGTCCACCTGTATTGGGTCAATTATAATATAAAAGAGAGATGCCACTTTCACCCACCTGGCTCAGCTCATTATGCAAAATTCCCTTAGAAGTCTTATCTTTGTGGGCAGAACAGAGTTCAACAGAACAGAGTTCATTCCAGATCTTCCTTTTATTTGCTTTTTTCTATTCCCTTTACTTGGGAAAAGTCTCTAAGGAAACAGGGCTTTGCTTAGCCTCTCTGACCATTTTGACTTCCAGTAGGAAAAAAGTGTTATCAGTTACCATGACAACTTTATTTTCCCAGAACTCCCTACTGCACCTCATTTCCACTAAACAGGAACAGTCATTATTATTCAATGAAGGCTCTGATGAAGCTCTTTTCTTTTTAAAGGTTGCAACACCCCTTGAAGCCTTCCTTTCTACAAAGTGAAATGGCTCTCTAAGGGAGAATCCATTGAGTTTTCCTAAGAGAATGTTACCTTTGCCGTCTGTCCATTGAGCACATGAGAATAGCCCATGATATCTCTACCTTCTAGTTATTTTCAGAGGTTTCTACTATGATTAGATTCTAATTTAACCAAAAGTTCAAATGATATTTGTTAAATAACCATTTCTTCAAATTCTCTCACTTCTCTATATGCACTAAAAGATGACTACTTTATCACTAATTATTCATTCAAAAATAGCACAAAAGTTTTCAAAGTGACTCACACATGACAACTTTTAAACTTCATGTCAGGAAGACCAGAGATGGAGTAAGTTTCAGTTGGGGCTCAATGTAGAAAATATTCATTTATTTACCATTTTTTTCTTTGCCTTTCCCCCTGTATCTGCTTCCTTCTAAAGTTACTTTTCCTTAATGACACACAATGTCAGCCTATGCTTTCTAGGAACTCCATGACTTCTTATATGTGTCTGGCACAAAATGAATACATCTTATGTAGCTTCTCAAAAAAAATCTCTACTCATATCTATTGTCCTAAATTAGGTCCTGTGCTGCAAACCTCAAAAACGCACTGTGGCCAGAGGGATAGAATACACTAACTGATTTGAAATAAGCAGGATCCACCCCTTAGAGTATGGACTATGTGTCTATTTTTATATCCATACCATACTGTTTTTATTACTATAACTTTGTAGCATAGTTCAAAATCAGCAAGTGTGATGCCCCTAACTTTTTTTTTTATTCCTGAGGATTGCTTTGGACTTTTGAGGTCTTTTGTGATGCCATACAAATACAATTTTTAGGATTTTTTTTCTATTTCTGTGAAAAATGTCATTGAAATTTTGATAAGGATGCATTGCATCTATAGATGGCTTTAGGTAGTATGGACATTTTAACAATGTTAATTCTTCTGATCTGTGAACACGGGGTATCTTTCCATTTGTTCACGTCTTCTTCAGTTTCATTCACCAAAGTCTTGTAGTTTTCAGTATACAACACTCTCACTTCCTTGGTTAAATTTATTCTTAAGTATTTTATTATTATTGATGCTATTGTGAATGGGATTTTTTTTAATTTATTTTTCAGTTATTTCATTGCTAGTGTATAGAAATGTAACTGGTTGCTGTATGGTGATTTTATATCCTGCAACTTTACTCAATTCATTGATTAGTTCTAACAGTTTTTCAGTGAACCATGGGTACATTACGGTAAGTGAAATAGGTCAGAGTGAAAAAGATAAATACTATATAATATCACTTACATGTAAAGTCTAAAAAAGCCAACATCATAGAAATAGATTGGTGATTACCAGGGGCTGAGGGGTGATGGGAATGGGGAGATATTGGTCAAAGGCTATAAACTTCCAGTTATAAGATGAAGAATTTCTGGAGATCTCATGTACACTATGGTGATTATAGTTAATCATACATTATTATCTACTTGAAAGATGCTAAGACAGTAAATCTTAAATATGTTCACCAGAAAACAGAAATGGTAATTACATGACATAAATGAGGTGTTTGTTAGCTAATTCTATGGTGGCAATCATTTTGCAATATGTAGGTGTATCAAATCAACATGTGCACTTTAAACTTACACAGTGTTATACATCAATTATATCTCAATAAATCTGGAAATAGAAAACAATTACTTTTTCTAAGAACTAAATAAAGCTCCACTACACATTCATTGGGGAGGGAAGAGAAAGAGAGAAGATCCTAGAGGATATTGGTCTTAAGAGCCTCCTTGCCCTGCTACAACACACACTGCACACATACACACCCATGCCTTCACTAAATTATAAGTTAAATTGTTACCTTGGATATATATATATATATATGGTATTAATAAAAGAAGTCTCCTGAGAGAAGTTTGAGTAATTTCTTCAGACATCATTTGGCAGAATGTACATTATTTTATTCAGTGCTCATTTTAGAAAGTTCTGTGTCAGAGGGTGGCAAACTATTTCTCTCAAGGCTTCAGACACCAAATATTTTAGGCTTTGTGGGCCATAGGGTCTCTGTACCAAACTACTCAACTCTACCATTGTAGCAAGAAAGTGTGCATAGACAATAGGTAATCAAATTGGCATGACCGTATTCCAATAAAACTTTATTTATAAGAAGAGGCAAATGACTGAATTTGGCCCATGGGTATAGTTTCCTGACCTCCGCTCTATATGATACATTCTTTGTAAAAGGTAATCACATAAATTTTTTGGTCTCTTTACTTGAACTTGTAGATTTCTTTTTATCTGTGAAAACTATAAATCATCATGTTTTGCCCTTTTTTCTGCTACCAGAAAACTCAGAGCTAAATTTAGTACTCACTTAAGTACTGCTTTGAATTTTCTTTGGTATATGAATCTATCTTTTTCTATGTCGTCTCATATCTCTGTTTTTATGCCACATAAGTTTCTTAATCTGTGTCTATTTTAATATTATGAAATCTTTTAATCATTATTGAAATAGATGAGGCATAAATTATATTTAAATCTTTCAGCTTTCTCTATCACTCATACATACACGTATGCACCAAAGTCGCAGTCTCTTTCAAATCCATTTTACAAATAAGCAAACTGAAAGCCAGAAATGACCATAGTTATAAAACAAAGAATTACTAGTTCCTCGACTAGCACTTTGGTCTCCTGTGTCTGGTCCCAATTTATTCTATAAATAGAATAATATAAATAAAAATACAAATAAATAAATGTATTCCATAATTGCCACATTGTCACAAAGTTATTGTTAGTTTTACCTTAGGTAACACACCACTAGTCACTAGTCGTCATTTTCTTTCCTTCCTTCTCTCTTCCCTTCTTTCTCTCTTTCTCTCTCTCTCTCTCTCTCTCTCTCTCTCTCTCTCTCTCTCTCTC
>NW_017731363.1:7451763-7483478 GCF_001890085.2 Hipposideros armiger
ATCCCTTGCTGTTTCTCTTCTCCTTCTGGTATTCCTATGATGCGAATGTTGCTGCACTTGATGTTGTCCCACAGGTCTCTTAAACTATTTCATTGTTTTTTATTCTTTTTTGTTGTTGTTGTTCCAACTGGGTGATTTCTGCTACTTTGTCTTCTAAATCACTGATCCGATCCTCTGCTTCATCTAATCTACTGGTGATTCCTTCGAGTGTGTTCTTCATTTCAGGTATTGTTTCTTTAGTTCTATCTGTTTTTTTTTATGATTTCTGTATCCTTCTTTACGTCCTCCTTCAGTTCCTGAAACAGTCTTATCATCACTGTTCTAAACTCTGTCTCTGAAAGGTTGGATACCTCTGTTTCATTTAGTTCCATTTCTTGAGGTTTCTTCTGATCTTTTACTTGGGACATGTTTCTGTGTTTCTGCATTCTGGCTGTCACTCTGATTGCTTCGATGTATTAGATCACCAAGAAACACACACACACACACAAAGGGGGGGAGGGGCTCTCCACCCACTTTAATCTGCAGACCGCTTCCTTAGCAATAGAGAGACTTTGGGTGACTCAGCACCAGCTTTGGGGGGAGGGGCTCAGTGCATCATGTGCTCCCTCTAGGTTTGAAGTAAGCTTTCCACAATTAGTTGCTGTGTGCTCTGGAACTGTGCTCACCACCAAAAATCCTCACAGGTTGTTGCGGGCTGTCTGCTGCTGCAAAAATCCCTCTGTGGCCTGGAGAGGTAGGAGCCAGGGACCAGGGGCTCAGGGTGCCCCTGGCAACACAGCTCTAGGTGGGTGGGGCAGGCCCCCAAGGCACCACAGGGTGTGGTCAGTGGCCCCCACCAGGTCAGAGCAGCATGCACTCCTGCATTGGCAGCCAGCCCACACAAACTTGCCTGGAAAGCCCCAGCTGAATCACGCAGGCGCACAGCTCATGGCCCTACACTCCCAGGGAAACTCCCAGTCTCAGCCTGTCCCAATCAGCCACTCAAAGATCAGGCCGAGCAGCCCTACAGTCAATCATCACTCAGGCAACTCTGCATGCGTAGTGCAGAAATTGGGGACCTAAGGCGAGTCGCACACTTCCGGGTCTCAATAAGCAGTCTGTTGTAGTTGGAGCGCGCTTGCCCGGCATTTCCCTGGCTACACAGAACAAACAGTATGGAGGGTGGGGATCCAAGGCCGCATGCGCACGCACGCACACACGCACACACGCACTCCTGCGCCAATTCCAGCAGACCAATGCAGTCCCAGACCTGAGCCTCTGTGGGAGGGCCCAGCCCTGAAAAAAATGGCGGACTCCTGTGCACCACCCGCGCACAAGCTCCACGCCAGGGGAACAATGCTCCCAAAAACCTCCAGCTCCCGCGCCAAAGGCACTCAGTGCAGTCCTTCCCGCAGGCTCCTGGGCCCCGCTCACAAAGCTACTCCCTCCACCAGGAACCGGGTGAGTGCTCACCAGCAAGCGAGTCGGTTTGTCGGCTCCACTGTTTCTCCAGCCGCCCCCAGCCTCACCAAGCCGAGCAAAGAGAGTCCTCACTATTTTCTCCTTCCAGCTATCGTAGAACTCCTCTTCCCGGCAAAGTAACTCCAGGGTGGTGAGTGCGGAGTGGGGCCGGAGGGTCTCGCCCCCAACCGGAGAAGCCTCCCCACTGCTGAGGTGGCCCTCACAGGGTTCGCCCTCTCTCGTCTCCGCCCCTCCTACCGGACTTGATGTGGCCTCCTCTTTGAGTCCTTTGCTTAGAGGTTCTGCTCATCTAGGGTCCAGGGAACTTCCAAGGTTGAATATCTTATAAATTATTTGTAATTTTGGTGTGATCCTGGGAGGTAGTCGGCACAGCGTCTGTCTATTCCGACATCTTACCGAAAGTCTCCACAAGCTCATTTCTAATATTGGTATTCACCTGTGCCTTTAAAGTCCCTTTGTTTCCATTCTTCTCTTTCTCTTCAGTTCTATATGGACTCTGTAGCTTTCCCTATTTTGTTTCCACCCTTGTAGCGTTTTTGCTTCTCTTCCCTGTTCCGAGAATCCTCCCTAGTCTGTGCTGCCACTTTCAGCCCAGGCTTGCTGTGATCTCTCAAGTGTTCTGGATTCTAGTTTCTTTTATGGACTTTGGCTTTGATCTATGGCTGTCAACTTCATCTTCTCTCCTGTTTTTTGCTCCAGTAGCTCCAAGGTGGGGCTATGTTTTTTAATAACCTTAGGCTAAAGAACGACCACATGCAGTCTTCAAATTAGCCCTTAGTTGCCTTGGAAGCCAAAATGCAAGAGAGAGAGAGAGAACGAGAGAGAGAACAACTGCACAGAAGAGTAAATCAAACAAGTGCAACCATGTTGGTAGGCACTAAATTGAGTTCATTAGCTTCCATTCACCACCATGTCAGCTGGAAACTATAAATCTCCCCAAAAAGACAATTGCAAGCCTATAAAACACTAGGCATTAATGTGCAGCAAAACAAATTTAATGGAGAAACTCATAATATTGTCCTCATACTTGGCTCTATGAGATTATCCAAAAAATAATTACAGAGAAAACAAAGCACTTTAATTTATCTTTAGGGATTATTATTGGAAAGTTCTTCAAGTCTATGATTTGCACTTTTTCACTATAGGTCTTTTATTTTGATTTGAAAAGACAACTAGAGTCAAATATTTCTTTTTAATGCTGAAGTTTTCCAAAAGACTAAGCCTCTTCAAGTACAAATTTCATTAGGGACCAAACAAGAAACTGAGCACATATTTCACCGAAATTTTCTCCTTCCCACTGAGATTGAGGATAAATTAGGTTAAAAACAAATACTTAGAAGATCGAGTCACTTGGAAGATGCACTCTAAAGCTGTGCTCATAGAGTTAAGGCAGATGTTTGTCAATATCTGGTTAATTTTATTAAAATTCAGCAATCTTGAGGTGGGTGCCCACACTCACACAATGCTATGGGCTTAAGGCATCAAATGTCTTCCCTGTGAAGACATTTATTGAAAAAATATGAATTATATTTTGAACAAAGCCTTAGATTAGTTATTACTATCAAAAGAAAAATCAGAATAATCCATCATATAATATTGGTTTTATTAAGGAGTGGTTGCCATAAAGCTTTCCAGGAATAGGGTCTCTAATAGTCTTATTTTTACCCAGCCCATGTGCGTGCATGCATACACATACCTGAGCTAAGTAAAACTTATGACTTCAATTTTTGATTGATAAGAATTTAAATGAAAAGTCATCCAATTAAAAGAATCACATTTCAAATTTTTCTAGTCCAATTACAATATAACTCAATTAGAAAATAAACACAGCTCTTTGGGGACACTTCTGTTACATGAAGAAATTGATATTATAGTTTGCTTTATTAATAACTTTAATCCTATTGAGTATCTGAGATCACATTTTCAAATTGTTTTATGAGTTTTTCTTAAAAAGTAAAGCCATGATCAAGGAAGCTGATGTTGTATAATATTGTATGTCAGATATATATATATATATATATATATATATATATATATATATATATATAGTCATGGGACGTGGAGTATAGTGTGGGAGTGGAGGCAAGGGAATTGTAATAGATATGTATGATATTGGGGGGAGGTGGGGCAGCGGATTGGGGGAGGAGGGTTGAGGGTTGTCACCTCGAGGGGTAAAAAGTATAACTATTGCACTGTGTTGTACAGCTGAAACTAATTCTAAAAAATGTGTATTTCATATAAAAAATAATTATAAAAAAATAGACAAAATACATCATGACTTCTCCAACAACCCAACACAAAATTATTGAACTGTATACTTAACACAAGTGAATTTTATGGTATGTCAAAAAAAAAAGTAAAGCCATGATATGAGCCAGGTTTATTACTGGCTAGTTTAAGAAGAGAGATGGGAATTTCAAAGAGGTGACCTGCCTGACCAAAATTTATACATTTCAGCCCATAACCAAACCAGGATTGCAAAGCATATTCTCAGAACTTGAAATGTTTACAAATGTTACCAGGGCATAAAAATAATGAATCTATGATATCAGAGATAGAATCCAAAAAGAAAACCTCCCAAGAGATTATGTTAGAAGAGTATGAAATGAAAATCCAAGTAGATTTATTTTGTGTTATCATGACGTTAAAAGTTTTCAGTCCTCAAAGTTTTCTCACAAAACATTAGAGATCCCAGTGGTCCAGGATAAGCCATCTGAATTAATTTTTACTCTTGGCTTTGCCATATTAAGAAATCTAGCAAATTACTAAAAACAAAACAATTCTGTTTACACATCAAGATCATTAGTTGCATCTGACAGTGATTTGTGTTTCATTACAGGGAAGAAACTTCTACAGTAGCCATCTGATTAAGTTTGAAAACGTAATTAAGAGTTTTGTTTCGTGTTTTAGTTCATTAGGTGACAACAACAGAGTCAAAAACAACATTCACTTTCAATAAGTATTTTAATAAAATGATGGAGACAGAACTGGAAGGGACTTCTGACAAAATACTGGATCATAGCACTTAGTAGCTCATGGCTATACAAAAGTTATAATAATTTGAAATGCACTTGCATTTCTTGTACATGTACTAAAGCCATAAACAGTGGGTGAATTCTGGGACAATTATATGAAAAACCTATCCTACATTCAATCCAATTTTTTTTCTCTCTAACAAGCAGCACTAATCATGTTTACTCTTTTAACAAATACCTCAGATATGTACTCAATTTGTTCAAACATCGCCATTTATTTATATGTCTGCCAATAGAGTATACAATCTCCAAATAATAGTTACATATTCCAAGGCCTGCTCTCCATTATTTCTTAAACCTCTTGAAACATTGGTTCCTTTCATAATGTTTAAAATGAAAATAATAGGGGCAGGAAAAGTTACCTTGCATTTCACTCCCTGTTCCCCACAAATTCCCCTCCTCTTTTTCTTCTCTCTCCCAAAAATTGCTCTCCCCACTCCATCTCCTCATTAATAGGATGTTCCTGTAATTGAAAAGAAGGAGGACTAAGCCTAGTGACCCAGGAGCTGCCAGCTGGTTCGCAAAGGGTAGGACTGTCAAGGGAAAGAAAAGAGCACCATCCTTTCCTTTCACATTCTCCTCTACAATTTAAGTGCTTCCTCTTTTTAATTTCCTTGCCCAGATGAAATACTAGATAGTGCTTCTTTTTACTCCATTTCTGCTTCTGTTGCCTGGTGCTTCTACCTCAGCTAAGGTCAAAGACATGAATGCCCAGGCTATTAATCTCAAGCACAGGGAGCAGCAAGTCTCTCTCTAATGATGATGTATCATAACTATGAGTTAAGAGGAAATCTTCTGCTTTGTGCTTTATTAACTACACTTCATTTTTTATACTTACCAAACTTAGTCCAACTTAGAAATTTATCAATATTTCTTTCCTTCCTATTATCTCATCTTCCTTTTAACTAATGTAAAAACCTCTTAAAATAATTAACTGTTGGAAATTGACTTTGAGTATGTCTAGTTGCTTTAGAGCCCAGTTTCAGTTCAATTCTATCTTCAACTGCATGATTCTTCTTAAGGCACAGGCCTGTGGACCTGACTGAAATTAATCGTATGGAGCATTACTCTAGAAGTCTATAAAACCCAGGAAGAGAGGAAACCATCCCTATCTCATTCAGTTACAGTCCCAGGGCCCAGTACTACTCAGGCACTTCATATATATATATATATGTATCTTTTGAGTGAATAAAGAAATGCTTTTCTCCAGCAAGTCATCAAAAAATTATTCCAAATAGTATTTGTCTTTATAATCTCACTACAAAGCACTAAATAAAAGAACTTAACTTAAATACCAATGATGCTTTATAGTAAGCTGAGGAGTAGGACATTCACAGGGGATTCTGCATGATTAGTATTATTATTATAAATGACGTTACTGTGATATGAAGAGTTTACTCTCCCAACTAAATCATAACTTGCATCAGGAAATTAGAGCAGAATGGTCTCTAGAGAGCTATTATTTATTTACCATTACTGGTGTTTCACATATGAACAATATCCAACCCCCACTTCATTGTAGGGGTAGAGTACTATTAGTAAACACTCTGATTTCAATGGATGTTTAGTTCTTGAGAACATATTCCTAAGAGGTTTACCAGTTAGTTATTGTGGAGAGTAAATTATATATAATTATTTCCATAAGCATTTACTGAGCACCATTTACGTATAGAATAATGTTCTAGGTCCTATTGAATTCATCCAATGACTAGGGGAAAAATTAGTCATCAAAATAAGTAAAGAAAGAAAAATCCAATTTATCCACTCCATCTTATTCAATACATTTGGGAATATTTTTATTCAAACTCATCTTTGCAGTAGTTCAAAAACTTCTATGAAGGGGAAAAATGGAAAGTTTGGAAATATTTACTGTTATTCAATTGGAGTATGCAAGCATGTCTGTGCTAATGCAATGGCTACCTATAATTATAGGTAAGTTTAAATTACTGGCCATTCTATTATTTTAGCTCTTTTGTTCCTCCCAAAGGGTTTTCATGTGACCATGTTCTGGAATTACTTCCAGTCTTAGCAGGAAACATAGGCAGCTTCCTCCTGAGACAGGAGTCCTCACTGCTGGTTCATTTTAATTGTCCTGGTTTGTTACCCTCCTGAAGTTTTCCCCATCCTGAGCTCCAGTGGTCTGATGGCCCAAATTTGATTGGATTTCCTTCATATTTTTCTGCATTACAAAGTCTGGCATGAGATTAACTCAGTTTCAACTATGTAAAAATGGTTTGCCTTCTATACTTCTGCTCTCTGAGACAGAGCTGGCTTTCTGGGAACATAATCAATCTGAACAGTCACACAGGACCCCCATGCTCGGGCCTCCTGCTGTTGCCATCTTGAAATTCATAATAATTTTGTCTTTCAGCTTATGTTTTATAAGTGACATTCGATGGGACAACAGAGCATGCCTGTGAGAAGAGAGGATATGTAGAAGAAAGAAAATGGATTTACATTTTAGTACCTTTATGGGACTTTCTTTGTGCTTTGTGAAAAAGAGGCCCTGCATTTTCATTTTGAACTGGGCTCTCCAAAGTACATAGCCAGTCTTGCTCTGAGGAGAAATACCGGAAAGTGGGATACAAACTACAATTTCTCCAAAAAAAACCCAAAAACAAACAAAACTCCAGAGAACTCAATTTTCAAAACTGCTCTTTGAATACCCTCAAACAAGTTTTGCTATAGTGATTCTTTATGATAAATACAGTACCTATCTAGTAAAGCAATTTTATTATCACCGGCTGTATTAATTACCATAATAAACTCTACTCCAATAGGACTCTAGGTAGACAAGTCTTCCAGCCTCAGGCCTCTCCTCATTAAATTGCAATTAGCATGATAAATGGGAAGAGTGATTTTGCTGCAGCCAGTATTACTCCTACTTACTCATGAGGTGACAGGGGAAGCCATCAGAGATAAGAATTAAAGATATTAAATTAAAAAAAAAACCATAGGGTTTCCTGTCATCTGGCCATTAGGCCAACATCTGTGTACAGGTATACCATACACATTTCAGCTGCAAGTGATGAAGACCTCAAATAAGTACCAATGCTAATATTGGTTACTGCAATCTGGTGACTTAATACAATCTGTCCTTGGAAGATCATAAATTCTGTAAGAAATCCAGATGACGATAATCTAAACAAATCATTAACTGGAAATCTTACTAAATAAGATGGCTAGTTTGGACAGCCTCTAAAATGTCATTTATTCTTAATCAAGTGATAATGTAGTTCACACTGGCCAATGGTATAGCTTCAGCAGCACTGCAGAAGAAGAAGGCTTTCAAGTTTATGATTTGAACCCTAAACCAAAGACAAATTACAATTTGATATTTTGGGGTTTTTTTCCTTTTTAAAAGTTTATTTTAAAAACATGAAGAGGGCCAAGGGTGGTAGAGAGAAAATGAGTTGCTTTCCCCTGTTAAAATTTACTGGATTACCAAGAAGGAGAGAACATACAATATTTTATTTTAATCTGTAATGATATGCTATAACTCCTGCAATCAGATTCCAGGAGAATCCCTGTACCCTTGTAGCATACTCACTTCTAACCTGAGTTTCTTTAAATGGGTTTATAGTCTCTAAGACAAGATATTTTGAAAATTTCCATTTTAATAAGTGAATTCTCAGTGGATGGATGCCTTATTCAAAATACCATATTTAGCTCTGCTAGCATTTTAAATTATTTTAAAAGAAGTACCATTGACTATATTGAATTTTGCCTGGTCAGTTCTAGAAAGGATGGTTATTTTTCCTTCTCTGTTCTTGTTCAAACACACTTCCATCATCTTTAACCCAGGAAATGAAATATCTATACACTGAAAACCACAGGACATTGAGGAAAGAAAATGAAGAAGACAAAAATGAATAGAAAGATACTCATGTCCTGTGTTCATGGATCAGAAGAGTTAATATTCTTAAAATGTCCATACTACTCATAGCCATCTATAGGTTCAATGCAATCCCTATTGGGCCAGCCAAGTGGCGCATTGGTTAAGAGCTGGCTTGGGATGCCAGATGGCCCTGGTTCGGATCCCACATATGAAGGCCAGTGACACTGCCCTCCACAGCAAAGATGCTGAACAACAGCTCGACCTGGAGCTGGGCTGCTACGAGTCGCTGGCGATGGCGTGGGCTGCAGCCCCTGTGGCAGTGGGTTGCCATGGGCTGCCGTGTGTGGCCGGCAGCCAGCATGAGCAGCCAGCAGCCACAGTGAGCAGCTGTCCAGAAGCCGGCGACTGATGTGCCTCGCCTGGGAAGAGCGCAATGATGGTGCCAACTTGGGCCAGTGAAGTGATGTCCTCCACAACTAGACTGAAGAACAGAACGACAGCGACTTGTCTGTTCCCCTTCCCCCAATTCCCCAGCACTGTTCCCATCCTTCCAATTCCCCAATAAAAATCCTTACAAAAAAATGTAATCCCTATCAAAATCCTAATGTCATTTTTAACAGAACCAGAAAAAAAAATCTGAAAATTTGTATGGAACCACAAAGGAATGCAAATAGAAAAAAAAGTCTGGAGAAAGAAGAAAGCTGGTGGCATTACACTTCCAGCTTTTTATTTTTCAACCAAGGAGCCAAAAACATACAATGGAGAAAGGAAATTCTCTTCAATAAGTGGTGCTGGGATAATTGGAAATCCACATAGAAAAAAAATAAATCTAGGCTGCTGACACTATACACAAAAATGAACTCAAAATGGATTAAAGTCTTGACTATTAGATACATGAAAGAAAATATAGGCACTAAACTTATGGTCCTTGGTCTCAGAGAGGTCTTTGTGAACTTGATACCAAAAGCAAGGGAAGTAAAAGCAAAAACAAAAGAATGGGACTACATCAAACTAAGAAGCTTTTGGACAGCAAAAGAAACCATCAACAAAACAAAGAGGCAACCAACTGAATAGGAGAAGATATTTGCAAACAACACCTCCGATAAGGGGTTAATACCCAAAATATATAAAGAACTCATGCAACTCAACAACACAACAACAACAAAATTATCTGATTTACAAATAAGCAGAGGACCTGAAGAGACAATTCTCCAAGGAAGACATACAAATGGCCAACAGATACATGAAAAGATGCTCAACATCACTAGTTTTAAGGGAAATGAAAATCAAAACCACAATGAGATGCCAGCTCACACTGGTTAGAATGGCTATCATTAACAAGACAAGTAATGTAAACTGAGGGTTGCTAGATGGGAGGGCGGTGGGAATGAGGGAGAAGGTAAGGGGATTAGAAAGCACAATTGGTAACCACAAGATTGCCACAGGAATGCGAAAGACTGGGGAATGTAATTGATAAGACTGTTGGGGAAATATAATCAATAATGTTGTAAAGATTTTGTAGGGTATCCTATGGACACTTGTCTTATTAGGGAGACCACTTCATGAATAGGGTAGATTCCTGACCACTTCAGTGTACATTTGAAGCTGAAGCTGAAGAATAAGGAATGTCAAATATATATATATATATATATATATATATATATATATATATATATATATTCATTCACAGAATGTGAAGTACAGCATAAGGAATAGTCAGTGGAATTGTAACAGCTATATAAATGTCAGAGGGGTAGTAGATTGGGGGAGAGGGGTTATCACTTTGTGAGGGGTGTAAATATCTAACTATTTTTTGTTTTGCACACCTGAAATTAAAAAAAAAAAAAAAGGACCAGCATGAAGCAACTAATAATCAAATTTGTCTGGAGCATTAGACAATACTGTATTATCATACTAACATAGGGTCCATTTTTTAAATATTTATTCAACTTGTAAAAAATTAAAGTTTGCATTAAAAAAAATCAGTGTTAGAGTGAATGTGGAGAAAACCCTCATACGCTGCTGGTGGGAATGTAAATTGGTATAGCCACTATGGAAAACAGTATGGAGGCTCCTTAAAAAAATAAGAACAGAGTTTCCAAATTTCAAACTATATTACAAACCTATAGTAATCAAACAACATGGTACTGATATGAAAACAAAAACAGATCAATGGACAAGACTTGAGAGCCCAGAAATAAACCTTTGCATATATGGTCAACTAATATTTGACAAGGGAGCCAAGAATACACATTGGGGAAAGGATGGTCTTTTCAATAAATGGTGCTGGGAAAACTGGATATCCACATGCAGAACAATGACATAAGACCCCTATCTTACACCACTCTCAAAAATTAACTCAAAATAGGGTAAGGACTTAAATGTAAGACTCAAAACCATAAAATTCCTAGAAGAAAACTTAGGGGGAAAGTTCCTTGATGTTGGTCTTCACAATGCCTTTTTGAATATGACACAAAAAGCACTAGCAAAAAAAGCAAAATTCACCAAATAGGACTACATCAAACTAAAAATCTTCTGCACAACAAAAGCAACAATCAGCAAAATTAAAAGGCAGCCTATAAAATGGGAGAAAATATTTGCAAACCATATATCTGATAAGTAGTTAATATCCAAAATATATAATGAACTCATACAACTCAATAACAAAATAATAATCATCATCATCTAATTTTAAAATGGGCAAAGGATCCAAATAGACATTTTTCCAAGGAAGATATACCAATAGTAAACAGGTACAGGAAACGGTGCTAAACATCACTAATTATCAGTAAAATGCAAATCAAAAGCGCAATGAGATATCACCTCTACCTCTTAGAATAGTTGTTATAAAAAAGATGAGACAAAGTGCTGGTGAGGGTGTGAAGAAAAGCAAACCCTTATGTACTGTTGGTGGGGATGTAAATTGGTACAGCCATTATGAAAAATGGTATGGAGGTTCCTCAAGAAATTAAAAATAGAATTACCTTATGATTCAGTAATCCCACATTTGGGTATATATCCAAAGGAGACGAAAACAGAATTTCAAAGATATATCTGCATTCCCATGTTCAATGCAGTCTTATTCACAATAGCCAAGATATAGAAATGACTTAAGTTTCCATGAACAGATAAATGCACAAAGAAAATATGGTATGTATTTACAATGGGATATTACTCAGCCATGAGAAAAAAAGGAACAACATGGATGGACTTTGAGGGCATTATGCTAAGTGAAATAAAGTCAGAGAAAGACAAGTACTGTATGATCTCACTGATATGTAGAATCTAAAAACTCTGAACTCATATGGAAACAGAGAGTAGAATGGTTGTTGTTAGAGGATGAGAGGTGGGAGAAATGAGGAGCTGTTGTTGGTCAAAGGGTATAAACTTTCAATTATAAGATGAATAATTTCCAGTCCCTAAGAAACAGCATGGTGACTATAGTTACTGTATTATGTACTTGAAAGTTGCTGTGAGAGTAGAGCTTTAATGATCTCACCATAACAACAAAAAATGGTAATTATGTGAAGTGTTAACTAACCTTATTGTGCTGAACATTTCACAATTTATACATGCACATATTGTACACCTTAAACTTACACAACTTTCATGTCAACTATATTTCAATAAAGCTAGACAAAACAAAAACAAAAAATATTCCATCACTAAATGGAGAGGGCTGTCTTGGGTTTGGTTGTTTTGATTAACCATTAAAGTTTATTCTAGATGTGATAAAAAGTAAAACAAGATGAACCCAAACAGCCCAACACCAAGACACATTGTAATTAAAATTACCAAAGGCTAAAGAGAGAAACAGTTAGTTACCTACAAAGGAGCTCACTTCCAAAAGTCTGTCAGGTGATTTCTCAACAGAAACTTTACAGGCCAGAAGGGACTGGCAGGAAATATTCCAAGTGATGAAAAGCAGCGACATACAACCAAGATTACTCTACCCAGCAAGGCTATCACTTAGAATCAAAAGACAGATACAGATAAAAGAGCTTCCCAGACAAGGAAAAGATAAGGAGTTCATCACCACTAAACCAGTATTAGAAAGAATCTTAGATGGACTTCTTTAAGATGAAAAATAAAATGAACAATAAAATGGCAATAACTATATACCCACCAAAAATTACATTCAATGTAAATGGATAAAATGCTCCAGTCAAAACATAGGGGAGCTGAATGGATAAGAAAACAAGACCCTTACATATGTTTCCTACAAGAGACTCACTTCAGATTGAAAGACACACAGACTGAAAGTAAAGGGATGGAAAAATATATTTCATGAAAATGGAAACAAACAAACAAAAAAGCTGGAGTAGCAATACTTACACCAGACAAAATAGACTTTAAAACAAATACTATAACAAGAGACAAAGAAGGACCCAGTAATCCCACTACTGGGTATTCAACTGAACAAACCCAAAATGCTACTTTGAGGGAATGTGCTCATCCATATGTTGATTGCAGCATCCTTTACAATAGCTAAGATATGAAGGTAACCTGGGTGTCCCTGAATAAATGAATGGATAAAGAAAAGGTGGGATATATATACAATGGAATACCAGCTGTAAAAATGAATGAAATCTTGCCATCTGTGACAACACAGATGGAACTGGAAGGTATTGTGCTGAGTGGAGTGTCAGACAGAGAAAGACATATGCAATGTGATTTCCCTTACAAGTGGAATCTAAAGAACAAAATAAACAAAACAGAAACAAACTCATAGACACAGAGAACATTTTGATGGTTGCCAGATGGGATGGTGGATTGGGAATAGGTGAAAAGGGGAAGGGATTAAGAAGTACAAATTGGTTGTTACACAGTACTCATGGGGATGTAAAGTACAGCATAAGGAACTAGTCAATAATATTGTAATAACTACGTATGGTGTCAGATGGGTACTAGATGTATTGGGGTAATAGATGGGAGGGGGTTTGGGGGAAGAGAAAATAAAAGGTGAAGAGATTAAGAAGTACAAATTGGTAGTTACAAAATGGTCATGAGGATATAAAGTATAGGGAATATAATCAATAATATGGTAATAACTATGTATAATGCCAGGTGGGTACTAGTCAGGGGGATCACTTCCTAAATTATATAAATGTCTAACCACTATGCTGTACACCTGAAACTAATAGAAAGTAATATTGAATTTCAACTCTAATTGGAAAATTAAAAATGGGGGGAAGACAAAGAAGAATAAGAGGTTCAAAGTTTCAGGTATAAAACAAATAAGTCTTGAGGGTATTATATACAGTATAGGGAATATAGTCAATAATGTGATAGCATGGTGCAGTGTCAGATGGTTGCTGGACTTATCATGGTGATCAGTTCTTTAGCATAGGGAATATAATCAATAATGTGGTAATAACTCTGTATAGTGCCAAGTGGGTACTGTTGAATAATTATAATGTACACCTGAAACTACTATAATATAATATTGTATGTTAGCTATATTTTAATAAAAATCTTAAAAACACTGAACTGTGCTGTATACCTGAAACTAATATAAAATAATATTGAATGTGAACTATAATTTTAAAAATACATAGTCAAGGAGTGTGAAGTACAGTAAGGGAATATAGTCAATGCTATTGTAATAGCTATGTGTGATGTCTGATGGGTATTAGGGGTGTGAGGGGTGTAAAATATAATCACTATGTTGTTTTGTACACCTGAAACTAATAATAAAAAAGAACACTGAATTGCTTGTAGTTTTTTTAACACACCAATCTGCTTCACATGTTGATGCCTCTGCACATACTGCTTCCCTTTTCTAGGATTTTTTCTCATCCCCTTGTATATCTGATAAAGTTAAAGATATTTCAGGTGACTTCCCTGTTAATCTACTCCATCCTGGAAAGTTAATTACTTTTTCAGTGGTTAGCTTATATCTATAGTAATACTGCTACATCACACTGGTTACAACTATCTGTTTTGTATTTACATTTTTATTTCTTCTTGAGAGTAGAATCTGTACCTCGCATAATTTCCTATTACTTAGTAGTTGCAAAATGGATGAAAACTTAGTTGTTGAATATTAAAACAAGTCTCAACTTGCATCAGTTTTAGGTTATAGATTTTTCTTTTCATGTGCAGGATAATATAATCTCTTTAAGTGAAGAAACACTGTTCCCCCTCTACTATCTACACCCACAAGAACTAAAGTATGTGCAATGTCCAGGAGAACTGGTGATGGATAATTACTCTTGTCAGGTGCTTTCAACTAGCATCACAATCGGGCCCTTTATAGCACATATTCATACAAATGACAGCTCAAGTCAAACCTATCTATCTCCCTGAATAGATAGAACCATTTCCCACCCTTCAAACATTCATTTCTCTCCTCTAAGGTTATGTCAAAAATCATCATGATTAATAGTCAACTTGTCCACTCCACTCATTGGAACTTCTGAGAAGAATTAGTTATCTTTCTTTTAGAATTATATAGGAAATAAAACACTTCCAAAGCAGCTGCAAATCTCCCAAGAAATCTTAGAAGAAAATGTATCTGTCATTAGTGGATATCTACTAAAATTATCATCATCGTGACACAATAAAGTCCTTCCTTCTTTCCCTTCACTTTCTTGTCCTTTTTTGGATTCATTTCAGGAAAGGAAGCTGCTTGCTACATCTCCCAGGTATAAACATTATTCATATCTCAGGTCAGAATGAGCGGGAGGACTTTGCAAAATCAGGAAAAGTAAGCTGATGAGGGAGATAGGTGAGAGATGGATATCATGTTAAATTTCACTTTTGGTGAAAAGTATACCTTTTGACTATGAAATGCATTTTTGGAATTCTATATACTCTTTGTAAGATGTAGCATAATCAAGCAAGTTTGTCAAGAACCATGTAAGATATTTAGGTAAGGGAATAGAAAAGATTTATCTATATAAAAAAGGAAGACTGGCATTATATCTATTTATTAAACATTACTAAGAAAATAGTGAAAATTAACATTCATCTTTATATCATAACCAAACTAATACTTACAGGGGAGGATGGTCCCTCATGTTCTCCTAATCAATTTCATACAGGAATGTTTCCACTATACAGAAGAATTGATCTTTAGAAAGACAATTTGAATAAAGTTGAAAATCTGCCATGTTGTAGCTGCTGTGATTTCTCAAGTCAGCAACCATGCACACAAGAGTGCTAAATGTGAGCCCTTCTCTCTTCCCCAGCCTCATCCATCTCTCTCTTTCTCTACTGTTTAGAATCTGACAGACAGTAAACATCTACACAACACAGCAACAGCAAATGACAGCTTGACTAGAGATGAGTTTCTCTCATTTACTGGGGAAGATTTAGAAAATGTAAGAAAATTCTATATAATGCTAGAGCAGCAGGTGAGTCTTAAAAAATTTTTTTTTATTCCAGACACAATTCCATTTTATACTGACAGATAACCACTCCTCCAAAGATGACCCCTAAAATCCCTTAAATAAACAATTTCACTTTTCCTGTGCCTCTTTTTCTGTCTTGCTAAATTTTATAATGATTGCTCAACATTCCACTAAAACTATTGCCAATTTTGTAGGTCTACACATCAGCAAAAGAAACACCAACCAATAACAAAATGGAAAAATATTTAAACAGACAAGAAAAGTGATATCTAAATATCCAATAATATATGAAAAATTTTTCCACCTCATAAGTCATCAGAGAAATGCAAATTAAAAGCACAATAAAATATCACTATATAACAACTAGAATAACAAATTTTTTAAAAGACTGACCTAAAATATTATGAGGATATGCAGCAAGTAGGACTTCTATAAACTCTTGGTAAGAGTATATGTAAATGAACTCAACTACTTTGTAAAACTGATTGTCAGTGTCTACACAAGTTGATCATAGGCATATCTAACCATACGAGTATTTCCAACTGAAATATATGCTAAGAACTCCATGTACAAGCATGTTGATAGTATTTTCATTCACAACAACCCAAACCTAGAAACAACTTAAATGTCCTGCCACAGTAGAAATGTGTAAATAATTGTGACAGGATCAAACAAGGGAATATTATACAGAAATAAAAATTAGTGATATACTACCATACATAGCAAAATACATGAACCTCACAACATAATATTGTGGGGAAAGCCACACCCAAAAAAGTACATACTCTATTATCCCATTTATATAAAATCTAAAATTGCAAAACTATCCCTTGATGTTAGAAGTCAGGATAGTGGTTATCTTTGGTCAGGAAGTGGTGGTGGTGATCAGTTTAAAAAAAAGCTCCTAGAGTGCTATTCATGGTCTGTTTCTTGTTCTGGGTGGTGTGGTTACATGGGTGTCTTCACTTTGTAAAACTCATTGAGTTGAACACTCATGTATGTTATGCTTCAATTTAAAAGTTTGTTCAATTCCTACCAACAATGTACAAAGGTTCCAGTTTCTCCACATCCTCACCAACACTTGTTACCTTTTTGTATAATAGCCATCCTATCAGGCATGATGTGATATCTCATTGTGATTTCAACTTGCATTTCACTGATGATTAGTGATGCTGAGCATCTTTTCATAAGCCTGTTGGCCATTTGTATGTCTCCTTTGGAGAAATGTCTAATCAAGTCCCTTACTCATCTTGTAATCAGATATTTATTTATTTATTTATTTATTTATTTATTTATTTATTTATGCTATTGAGTTATAGAAGTGCCTTATATATTTTGGATATTAACACTTTATTAGATTTTTGCTTTTCAAATATTTTCTCCCATTCCATAGGTTGTCTTTTCATGATGTTGGTTCTGTCCTCTCTGTGCAAAAGCTTTTTAGTTTGATGTAGATGGTTCAGTCACTATGGAAAACAGTATGGAGATACACCCCTGCACCCCCTCCAAAAAAATAGAACTACCATATGATCCAGCACAATTCCACTTCTGGATATATATCTAAAAGGATTAAAATCAGAATCTGGAAGAGATAACTGCACTCCCATGTTCTTCTGTCACATTATTCACAATAACCAAGATATGTAAACAACTTAAATGTCTATCAGTGGATGAATGCATAAAGAAAATGCAGTATATACTTATAATGAACTCATTCTTATTAAAGAAGGGAATCCTGCCATATGTGACAACATGGATGAACCTGGAAGACATTATGCTAAGTGGAATAAGCCAGTCACAGAAGGAAAAATACTGTATGATTCCATGAGGTATCTAAACTAGTCAAACTCATAGAAATAGAAAGCAGAATGGTGGTTACCAGGGTTTGAAATGAGATGAAAATGGGGAGTTGTTGTTCAGGGACTATAATATTTCAGTTATATAAGTAAATTATAGAGAATCATTGTACAACACAGTGCCTATAGATTACAATTCAGTATGATACACTTAAAATTTTGTTCAGAGGGTATGTCTTGTGTTAACGTTCTTACCACAAACAAAGTGTGTGTAGAGATTAGGGGGAATCTTTAACAGGTGATGGTTGTTTATTACCTTGACTGTGGTGATGATTTCACGGGTGTATAAATATCTCCAAATTCATTATACTATCCAGTTTTCTATATTAATTACAGCTCAATACATCTGTATTAAAAACACTTTCCAGAGAGAGGGGGGGGTGACCATAACTTGTACTACTTATACATTAAGTTTCTTTGAAAAAACTTTTTAAAACTATACATTTCCATGAAATTCCTTTAAATCCTTTTCCTCTTCCCCCGACCTGTTCAATTTCGCTTTATGTGACTCAAGCTATAATCACTTCTCCCCATGCAGCAGCCTCCAGCCCAACCAGCATTGCTGCCTCCAGTCTGGTCATTTCTATTCATTCACATTCTTACTTCATCTTTTAAATAGCATATTTGTGCTTTGAAATATATAATGTACACAAAACAGTACTGAATGTACTATGATAAAAAAGGTTCAGGGCCGGCCGAGTGGCTCAGTTGGTTAAGAGCTCGCTCAAGAGTGTGAGCTCTGAGCAACAGCGGTTTGAGTCCTGGCCCTACCTGAGCAGCTGCCGAGCTGCCAACAGGTGGCAGGCTGGCTCAGCTAAAAAAAAAAAGGTTCAGTTTAGGGGCTAAGAATCAACAGGAAAAAAAATCAGTAAAAGGAATGCACATACACCCGCACCACCCCGAATAAGAAATAGATACTACTTTGAATTCCTTTGTAGTTCCTCACCAATCCCAACCCCTATCTCCATCAGATATTCAGCATCCTCAATTTTATGTTAAACATGTCCTTGCTTGTATTAATAGTTTTACAACATAACATAGTTATAAGCTAAACATAAACACTAAACTAAAAGTAATTTAAGCATTGTTTTGTTTGGTTTTTCCTGTTTTAAAATTTAAATTAATGGACTCATTCTAGTTTATTGTAGTGTGAACTTTTTCATTCTGGTATGTTACTAAGATTCATCTACACAGATGCCTGTGCCTTTACTCCATTTTGTTTTTCACTATTGAATAACATCCATAGTATATCACAAATTATTATATTTTTGCTAGGTATTTGCATTGTTTGCAGTCTTTTTGTAATTACAAAGAGTCCTCTTAAGAGCATTCTTTTGTATGTCTCTTGTTTATGTGCAATAGTTTGTAGGGAATATATCTAGGAGTGGAGCTGCTGGGTCAGCAGGTATGCACATGTTCAAATTCACAAGGGAATGCCAAAATATTTTCTAAAGTCATCAAACTAAAACAATTTCCTTTCATCTCACATCTTTGCTTAGCATTGTCATTATTTTAATTTTAGTCATTCAAGTTGGTGTGTAATTTTATCTTAACATTTTCACATGTTTAACGGCCATTCGTATTTCCTCTTCCATGGAAATACACGTCATGTCATTTACTCATCTTTTTTGTGGGAGGGGATGCTTTTTCTCATTAATTTCTGATAGTGTTTATTATATACTCTGAATCCTACAGGTTTGGTTTTTTTTTATCAGTGTTGCAAATATTTCCCACTATGGCTTGTCTTTTCACTCTATTTTTTGCATCTTTTGATGAAGATAAGTTCTTAGTTTTATTTATACCTAATTAGTAATGTTTTCCTTTATGGTTTCTGCTGTTTATATCTTGTTTAAGCAGTCTCTCCCTACCCAAAGGTCATAGAGATTTCTCCTTTATTTCTTAAAAAAATGTAAAGTATTCTCTTTCACATTTCAGATATTGATCAATCTGGAATTGATTTTTGTATATGGATATGTAGGTTTTTCCTCAGACAGATGACCGAATCCCTTTACCATTTAATAAATATACCATCCTTGTCCTCCTGACTTACAATGCCTCTCTGTCATATATCAAGTTTCCAATCACATGGAGGCCCATTTTTGGCTCATTTATCGCTGAACCAATGCCATAGTGTTCTAAGACATTACCTTTTTCAAAGAGAAAACTACAAATGCTTATATTCATTCAGTCAAGCTGAATTAGCATTATAACCAATAATTTACTGATTAAAGATTTGTGTTTTGCAGTGAAGACCTATGGAACAAACAATAAAAACACAAAAATGGTTTCTTTTGCAATAAAATGTATCAGAAAACTTGCATTGCATGTAAGAACTTCTATCTACTTGTTTTAAAATCCTGGTAATTACACTTTTGCAGAGATTTTGGTGCTCACACGTAAACTGCATAACCTAGGATACTTTTTACTATGATATTAATTATGATTTTGTTAAAATACCTTCTGGGTCAAGTTACATTTTGATGATTCCAAGAACATATCTAACTAGGAAAAATATGAAAATTGACTCAAGTTAATTCTTACTTATCAAATTTATTTAATAAAATGCTTCTAGTTTTGGCTATGACTCCACAATGAAATGTTACAAAGATTAATCATTATTTTCATGAAGTAAGTTATTTTTCTCTTCCTTGAAAGACATTCAAAGCCTCTTCTACTCATAATTCCTAAATCCTCAAACATCTCAGGCTTATGATTTGCCCTTTGATGTTGGGACCTAATCAGTGATTCTCAACCTTGGTTGTACCTTAGAATTGCCCTACACTATTCAAATCAGAATCTCTAAGGGTAGGTAGGATCCAGGTATCAGTAGTTATTCAAGTTCTCTAGGTAATTCCAATGTGCAGCTAGGACTGAGAACCACAGGCCTACACTAATGCATTCATTAGCCAAAACTTGCTGAAAAAGCTAAGTGAACAAATTTTATTTTCTTTAACTTAACCCTTCTTTCATTGACATCCTATGTGCCAGGCACTGTGTGAAGTGTAACGTGTCAATGAATACAGTCCTTGCTTTCAAGAAGTTTATAGTCTACTGTAGGAAACTGACATTAATCAACCAATCACTGGTTAATGTAGAATTACAAACTGATATTGTTGTGCTGAAAGAGAAGCAAGATTCTACCAGAGGCTACAACAAAGGACCCTCACCTGATTAGGGTATCATGGAGGCTTCCCTGAGGAAGTGATACTAGAGCTGGGAACTGATGAATGAGCCCGAAGTGAGGAGAGATGGGGAGAGCACTCCAAGCTGAAGGGGCAGCAAGTGTGAAGGCCCTCCTGGAAAAAGAACCAACATCTTCTAGAGGGATGAAAGAAGCTTAGGAGCTGGAGGGCAGAAAGCCAGAGATGAGCAGTCGGAGAGGACATCAAATATGTAGCAGGGCCAGATCATGTCAGATGTCACAGGAATAATTTTTATTTTTCATATTTAAATACCTTATTTTTTAGAGAAGTTTTAGGTCACAGAAAAACTGAGATAAAGGTAAAGTGACTTCACAGACAACCTCTAAATATAGGAAAGAAGGTAGCTGAGAAAAGATGAGGGGTGCCAAAGACATACTCCCAAATCTATACTTCCTGACAAGAAAATAAAGACAAGAAAATCAGGCAGTGAGGTAAAGGGGATCACTTGTGGCTAAGGTGCTGCATTATCACTGATAGGAAAGCCATCAATAATCGATTGATTACTAGTCTTCTACAGTCACACACTGGTGAAACTTATGGAAGCTCAGATCTGACTATATAGAGCAATGTTAGGAAAAAATCTGGAAGTCAGTTGAAGATAAAGAAATATTTTTGTTTGCTTACTCTTTAGTTTGCAATGAAGTCCCATGACCTACAGTAACAAAACATGAATACCACTTAGCCAAAAGAATTTGGTCATGACGATCAATGAAGAAAAAGGTCAAAAGGATTACCAAGTGAGAACATTATTATTCAACATGAGACAAATTTAACCATATATAACATATTATGAAAGTCAGGGTGTCAAATGCTCCTCAGAAAAGGATTTGAAGCAGGGGGAAAATGCAGATAAATGGCTGATTAAATATCTCCTCATAAATTTGTTTGTGATCACTGGATAATGTTTTACTGCTTGAAATTTACACATTGTTTTAATAGCAAGAATTATGACATTTAGGCAAGAAAAGCAAAAATAGATGCCCAATGAACTTGAATTTTGATGAACACACTTCTATTTTCATTGAGTAAACCCAGAATAAATCACCTGGAGACAACATAATTCTGGATTTGCAATTTGGGTTTGGGCCCATTTTCATCAATTACTATTCGCTTCATTCTCTTTATTTCTGAAAAATCTATAATTGTTTTAGACAAATGTCCTATGAAGTGGATTTCTTGCATATTTGGAAAATACAGTGATTAAAAAGCATTTCTTTTAGGATTTTGTTTTTCTTGATGTTGAAAACCGAATAATACAAAACTTCATTTGTGTCTAAGAATTTTCAGCCATGTATTACATTTAAATAGAAAATAAACATTAAGCAAAGATAGGAGTTCATTATTCAAAACTAATGTTAACACTGACTCACTTAAAAATTAAGTCAATTAATTGGCAAAACTATTGATTCTTGCCAAATTGCAATGTCCCTGTCAATTAAGGACAAATGTTCTAAGTAAGTATCTTGTAGCTATGGAAACACAACTTTCACAATAATATAAACAGAAATGCATTTGTTAAAAGAGAAGGAATTTTCTTCACAGCATGAGTTATGCAATAATAGATATGCTATGCATTAGTATTAACATAAGTTCTTTGAGACACAAAAATGGAAACACTGAGAGTAATAGTAAAACTAGTTGTGTAGCATTTTTTGGTAATTTATATTACCAGTTTCTAAGGTTATAATACCCAATGCTCTGTGTAAATATACCTTTTAAAACACCATTTCATCAAAGAGATCTTGTACTTGGCTTTGTAGCATTAATCGGGCTTATAATGAAATAATTATTTGGTGACAATTTTTAAATGGCCTTCTCCTTTGCCAAATCTATGATTCCATGTGAGAAGAGACTATGTCTCTCTTTTTACTCGTGGCACTGTCCCTAGTGACTGGGACATTATAAGTCCTCAATAGGAAATTTGTTGAATGAATGAATGAAATGGTTCCTATACATTCTATTCATTACAATTTTGACAATGGTCATAATTCCTTTTTTAACTAACTATTTATACTCAAATATTTATTAACTTATCTGTAACTATTTATAAGAATTGGAGCTTCTGTATTAAAATTATATCAAGCATAAAAAGAGTTAATCTGTAGCAAAGCAGAATAAATGTTTATCTGAAAAAAAATCTTGAACCCTAAATATCTCCCTTTCTGGTGCTTTATATTCCATCATTTAAAGATTTATTTCTGTTTTTCTGCACTGTTTTTCTCACTGGTCTTATTTTAGAATGCAGATTCTCTAGGGAGGGGATGATGTTTCGAGTCTAGAATATACTAGCACAAATTAGTTTTGCCATTTCACTTTTCAATTGGGTTTCCCTGGCAAAATCTCTACACTGAAATGATCTTGGAGCATTTTTTAGTCTCTTCATTGGTACAAAATATATATACAGGATACAGAGGATGAAAGGCAAATATATTGAGAGGAGGGTCATCAAAGGTTTTAGGTACTTCCTATTTGATTGACAACCACCTTAATGATTTTATTCAGTAACATTTTCAAATATTTAATCTTCTCTTATATATCCTGGGGGTGATTGATTGAAGTTGTTAGTAGCTGAACCTTTATGATACATCTTTTGGTAAAAAATTTATTGACATACAACATCAATACAGAATAATGCTCAACTCACAAATGTACAGCTGACTGCATTTTTGCAGTTAACATATTCATACAACCAGCACCCAAAACACTACCAGCCCCACAAAAATGCCCCTTGTGTCCCCTTCCAAGTCACTGATTTTTGACACCAAATATTAGTTTTCTGATATATTTTTAGCTAGCACCTCTCTACAGAATGTGTGGGCACTTATAAACTATTTTGTCTCAGTTTTTAAGCTTTAGCCAAAATTCTGAGAAACTACACACAATCCCATTTGCTATCCTGTGACATATTTATAAGATTAAAAGACCAAAGCTCTCATAATAATTTTGAGATTCACCCAAAAAAGGAGAAATAACTCTAATTTATACATGTAATATTTGATATCTTTCCTCAAAAATCAAATCAGAAAATTGATTCTATCTATTCTTATTGCCTCTTGCCTTTAAAACTGGGGAGATTATCACTGAAATGTATTCCTAGAAGTAATTATTGTCAGAGATGGGTTCTAGTTGAGTATTCGCTTTCACTGAGTTAAAGAGAAGGGACATCCAAATTCTCAAAGAACTGCAGATTTTGAGGACTGGATCTGCAAGAGACCTTACTGACCATTCCATCCAGTCAACCCAATTTACAGATGAGAAAGTGGAGGCCAGAAAAGCAAAGTGTTTCATCACAATATTAGGGAAGGCGGATCTGTCCTAGGGCCTAATTCCCTCCTATCCAGTGCATAGCTCTTTCCAAAGTATAGACCGAAATGTTTCCATGGAGTGAGATGGCCTGACTGTAAGCTCTGGCTCTACCATGGACTAGCGAGTTGAGCTTAGCCATATTGCTCGTGTCTCTAAGTCTTAGTTTACTCATCTTCATGACTTATTATGTGTACTTGGCTCATAGTCAACACTTAGAAAATGATAGTTATATTGCTGCTTTTGCTGATAGAAACCCAAATGTGACTCCAGTACATACAGTCTCGTAAATACGGGGCATCCAACATTTTTTAAAACTCTTAGGGATGTCATAATGGGATGGAGTTCATTGTCAAGAAGCTTTCTGAAACATTCTGTAGTTTTCCCTAAAACCGTGAACAAGAAGTTTGATGGGAGGAAAGTAAAATGACATCAACTAATGTGTTCCTGAGTCCCTAGTCCTGACCAACAGTTAAATACTTAGCTCTGGCTGTTGAGATACCTCAGAATGGTACCTTTGGGAGGTACAGTAAATATCAATTACAAATGGTTTGATTTGAATATGGATGATCACCAAAAAGAGAGACTACCTCACATATAAAGAGTTGGGGAACCCTCTTCTCCCTTGATTTGGATATCAGCACAATGTAGCTTAAGCAAAATTGACTTTAATGGCATACACCTTACATCATTAAATCATTTTGTTCTTGTAGTCAGTTCTTTTTGCAAAAGATATGATTGTGAAATCATCTAACATTTCATATTTTCCATTGTATTTATCTCACTTGAATTCATCTTGATTAACTCTCATTATTTCAAAGTATCAAGATAATTTTAGACAATGGCCTGACATCCAGTGTTAACTGTTCATCCCAGGTTTTTAACATCTGAGAATTAACCCTTGTATCTTTTATTCCTCCCTTTAAGCATTTTTATTTTTTATTAATCTTTATTAAATTTATTGGGGTGGCACTGATTAGTAAAATTATATAGGTTTCAAGTGTACATTTCTATAATACATCATCTATATATCACATTGTGTGCTCACCACCCAGAGTCAGTTCTCCTTTCATCACCATATACTTGACCCTCTTTACTTCCCTGGTATTCTGAATGCACCCACTCTCATCTAAGTAGTTTTACATTTAACAGACTAGAAGATAAGGTAGGAATATTGTGGGATGTCTAACTCTGTTCCCATCACACAAATATTGATATGGCCCACTATCTGTGTGCTTTAGATATAGCCATTCAAAACACCTGCAAATCTACTTAAGTGTACAATTATCCAGTTCTTATATTAAGCTCTTGTAATCAAGGCAAAGTGATAAAAAATGTAGCTTTTCCCCTACAGAAATAACAGGAATGCTAACCCTCCATGAATTTCCTCAAATATATTCACAGTTACTAAAATAACAACCAATTGATAATCGCCAATCCATTTAAGCTACCTCACATAAGCTTCCTTTTTCTAAAACTCTTATATTTAGTCTCAATATTTGTCTTCTAACTTAGAAAACAGAAAAGTTTTTAGAGTATACTAACTCTTTACGTTTAATTTTTTTAATCCATATACACAATCCCTGTGAATAAGCAAATGACTGAAGGTATCACTGGTCAGGTTCACATACAGGAAATAATTTTACACTCCACTCCATCCAATATAGCTGCCCAACACAACACTAGATTATTCCATGGAGTACACATCAGGTAAACAGCATAAGATCCTATTACACAGTTCTCAGAGGAAGTATTTAAATTCCTCAACATCATTCTGATTCAGTAAATAAATGAGAGTCCTAGTAATCTGAGGAATTTTCTGCTCACATGGAGGCTTGCTTGTTCAACAATCTCTCTGGGAGTTTCAAGACACCCATCTGCAGCTGTTCTACTTTTTACTGGGTTTTATGAAACACATGCTTCACAAAGAAAAAACAATCTGCTTATTCAGGTGCAGAATAATACTGCAGCATACTTCATGAAGGGGAAGAGAAAGTCACCACCAGAAATGAATGTGGTTTTATGGGGGTCAGCATAAGAATTATATAACAACCCATTTCCTGTCGTTATTAAAAGCCTAAATTTTTATACGGAGTGCAACTTAATCATGATATAGTGATGGATTTGTATGGGCTTCAGAAATGTTATTTGAAATCCAAAGGAATTTCTGTGGTACTGTTATTTTGTTGTTGTTGTTGTTGTTATGTGTACCACTTATCTCTTTTGTCTCTCAGCTACAAATATGTCCTTTTGTATTCTACAATGCTAGAGCTGGAACTCTGAAAACTGTATTTTCCAGACCCCCTTTCCAGTTGACTTCCTGTTAGATTCAACTAATAGAAGACAGTAAACAGAGATTGCAAAGCAAGGGTATAGGCTGTGTTTTTGTTTCTTGCCCCAACATTAGCAGTTCCTTTCAGTTTAGTTTCTTTTTGGTATTGCTAGAAGCAGCCTCATTGTGCCTACTGAAAGGTACCAGAAGTAGCCGGGTGTTCCTACCCACTCAGAGAGCTGAGCTCCAGCTATGTAGAGTCAATGCTCTGAAATCCTAGGTTACCAGAAATAGCTGGGTGGTAACCTAAGTCTAAGTACCAATTCGGCCAGTCCCCTCCTTCCAGCTTCTAGGTTCTATTACCTCAATCTCCTCCCTTTTATATTCTCAGACTTAGAGGTGCCAAACGCATCTTGCAGTTATAATCTTTGGGTTACCTGTTTTATTTTTGCTCTTCCTCCCCCCATTTTTGCTGTGTTAGCCCTCCAAAACCAGTATACCAATTCCCTATATTAAATTTCTTCTGTTGAATACCTAGTGTAGTTTCTGTTTAACTAACTGGATCATAACTGATATATTATAAAATAACTTTCTTCCAAAATGCCCCCTAAAAACATTTTTGAAATATCTCTTCTTGATAATAAGTAGTGTTTGTGCACATTTATCTCTTGAAAAAGAGGGGACATTCAATAACTGCAAGTGGCCAAGTTACTAAAAGGATTATTTGAACTCTAAAAATGAAAACAGGCATACTTATTCAGCAACTATAAATATTTGCTGAAGGGAAATAATTTTGTTAAAGATGACTCTGTTTGTTCTTGCTGATGATGTAAATATTTTGCTACTGAACAAAATTTGTTGGCCACCCATCATGAGTAATGAGCCCCATACTGATGGTTTGGGTCTATACAAGCAATTCAAAGATGAGACTAATGGAGGCTGATGTTTGGTAACTGCCCATATGTGCTAGCTGAGTATTTTCAACATGTTTCTTTACTGTATCATCACAGAAGTCTATGAGATAAATATCACCAGAGAAGTGTATAAGGTAAATATTATCTCCTTTATAGAAAATAAATACAGGCTCAATAGGATAAATTACTGTCCAAAGTCACATAGCTAGTATGAGGCAGAGGGAGAACTTTAACCCACAGGTCTTTTACCACTTGTACCATACTCCCTTCCTGATTAGAAGACATGATCACTAGCTTCAATAACTTCATAGGCAAATCACACTGTCATAACAAGTACTTAATCTTTACAAAATTAAATATATACATTTATAATTATCAATATTTGTGGAGAGCAAAGACTTGAATATTTAGTTTGTGGCCATCACATATTATATATTCTCAGATCTAGTTTTACTAGGTAAAATCAAAAGGTGAAAGAGTTAGAAAGGTATAAAGAAATAATTTCATACATCCTTCTGCTATTAGACAAGTCTTCACCTAATGCCCATGATAAAGTTATGTAAACAAAAAAGAAATAATTAGTATGGGAGAAGGAAGATAAAACACTGAACAATTTAATTGGATTTTGTTGAAGTAAGAAATGACAGACTAAACAATAAACAGGAAAACGGCACAGTTATCTGGGTAGAATAGAAATAATAGCTGATCAGGGACATAGACATTGGGATTTCAAATCCCATTTTGTCACTGACTCACTTGGTAACATTGGACAAGTTATAAACTGCCTACGTTTTACTTCTCCCCAAAGAAAACAGAGGGAAGATAATATAATAATGATGCTGAATAGCACAGGATCATTGTAAGGAATAACTATTCAAATAAATTATTATAAAGTACTTAGACAATAGTAACTACTACAAAATAACAGTTTAATATTCAAAATTATTCAAATGTCCAGGTTACTGTAATGATCAATCTTTGAATTGATCCTTTGAAAGCAGACAGATGCTACATACATAACTGTGCGAGGAATTTATTTATATTTGCATTACAGTCATTCTAATAGAAAAGTCTGGCTTGTATAGGTATAAACCAACAAGAATTGTGCAAATATTCAGTTGATCCAGCTCTCAAGAGGCCACTGAGCTAAGCTTTATTGAATCAGATACCCTGAATGTTAAGTTTTGTCCAACTCAGTCACATTTCTACAAGCAAAGCAAAAGACTGTATGATTACACTAAGAATATCTGTGAAAGTTTTGTATGAAGGATCCAGGATACTTTAGCAGGTGCATAGCATGCTGGCATGGATAAAGTATCACACTGGAGGGAATAAGTTAGTTGGCATGCAGGCAAGTCCTTGACAAAAATAGTAGCTCCGAAGTAATGGATAATTATTGGGTTGTCGGAAAAGTCATGACGTATTTTTTCTATGTTTTTCGTTGCAAAAATGCATCTTGACATTTCTGACAACCCAATATAAACTGAACTACAACACAAACAAATCTTAACTGAAATGTAAGCCTAAAGCAAAATGTGAGACCCAACACTCAATACAACTCATGGATTGAGAATCTAGTATAATTTTAGACAGATGCTGAAATCTAACAGGTGGTATAATCTGTGAGAATGGGCTAATGGCATGAATTTAGATACAAAAGTAGCATATTTTGAGAAGTAGGGCTGCATCTAGGGAAATTTATCTGAGATAAGATAGGAAAATGTGCAACCTACAACTGAGTTCTGGGAAATAAAGCTAGTATTGTAAAGGTAGAAAATCAGGCCCTGATTAATAAGCCGGGACAGAAAGCTTTGTGTCTCCCTTTATCTATAAACCTGAGAGGCTCAAGTCCATAGGTAGATAAACCTCTAACCTCTCAATGGGACATCAAAAGGATTTGATTCCAAAAGTGTCACCAAGGTACTGAAAATGCCTAGGGTCAGTTGCTTCCCAGTCACTTCAACCTCCCTGGACTTCTGAGGACCATTATGAGCCTCCTCTTGCCCTCCCACCAGGTATTGTGAGGAATTAACAAATGTTTCTCAGTCTGTACTGCACTTATTCCAAGGTCAAGGAGAGGAAGCCTACAGATTACTGGAAGTTTAATTTGTCCAACTGAGCTGGAACGTGCAATGAAAAGGAGATTGACATACAGTATTCTTTTTGTAAGTGTACATTTATGAAATTATTTTAATGTTCCATTGAGTATTGACCTCAAAATACTAGAAGTATTGCCTTAAATTTAGCAGATAATTTACAAAACAAAACAAAACAAAAAACTAACACAACTGATCTAGCAATTGGCCAGAAGCAAAGACATATGTACATGTGGGGAAAAATGCATAGAATTAATTAACCAGACAAGGATTAATAGCTGAAAACATTTTAGTAAGCTCATGAAGAGTATGGATAAAGTAGACTATAGAGGACTCAATCTTAGCCACCGGAGAGGCTGTGGCACAGAAAGAAGGAAATTGCTTCTTTAACAAAACAGTACTGAGACAGCAAAGTCTTAACAAAATACTTCACGTTTATTGTGTGACAAGGACTTTCTAAATTTTTTACAAATACTCATTTAACAAATCCTCAAAACCACCTTATGATTTGGCTACCATTTTTATCCCCATTTTACAGACAAGCAAACTGAATCAGAGAGGTTTAGCAACTGGCCCAAGGTCACACAGTTAATAAATTGTGGTACCAATGTTCCAACTCAGGCAGCCTGATTCCAGAGTCCATGTTATTAACCAACACATTATTCAGCCTATTCAAGAGCTAACTCCAGACTGACTATTCCAGTTGTAAGACAAGTTTCTTCAATACCTGCGTCCATACTGATAATTCTTATTTTAGGGCAAGTGAAAATATATCCATGAAGACAATCTTGGCAAAAGCCATCATTTTGTCAATACCTTAATGTAACTACCAGCAGCTTCCTCTTTGTAAACACAGTGGAGCTTCAGAATAATGCTGATATTTGGGACCACAATTGACATTTGGATAACAGAGAAACCCTATTCGAATGTGACTTTTATGGGTGTCCTTAGTAGAGGCTGTGAAGCAAACTTTGATCTGTCTAATATTCAAATCATGGAGCAGTAGAACTCAAATCCAGTGTCTTAGGAGGTCAGATGGAAACAATATTTATCCAAGTATCTGTAAGCCACATGAAAGTGACTAAAAATCAATCAGTGCAAATGCTCAGAGGTGTCTGAGATTCACATACCAGCTTATCCAGTGACCGTGCTGTGAGGTTCATGTAGGATTCTGGGCCTCATGCTCACAGATTATCAGGATCCTCTTTTACAGATACAAAAACAGCCTCAGAATGAGGAACTGACTGGTCTGGGGGTCACATAAGTGGTTAGAACCTGGGCTGTGGACTTCGAGCCAATCATCTGACCTTTTTTTGTCTCATAAGCCTGCTTCGCCACTCACCTCAGTTCATAGTTGGTAAAACATGATGTCAAAAGAGGGACTGAAGATAAAAACAACAGAGTAATCTCTTTATAGAGCAAGCTTGAGCACTGAAATCTAGAGAGCAAGAGCACTTTTTAGCTCATGATTTAAAGAAAGACTCCATTTAATACCATCTTTAGCAGTACTAATAATTTATAACTAGGTAGTTGCAGTTATTCGGTGTAAACAATTTACTGGTGTAAGATTTACCCTCTAAACTTCAGGGACAACAGGGAAAATAACTGCTGTCATGAAGTATTTATAATTTGTGTTTGTATAAGTCAGGATTCCTAGCAGGAAACACAAATCATTCTAGTTATTTTAAGAAAGAAAAGATTTAGATCAGGGACTTAGGTGTTATGAATTTATTGGAAGCCCTGGGGGAACAAGAATCAAGGGCCGTCACTGAAACAGTCGGGTTTAAGAACATGGTACCAGGGATGTGACCCGAGAATTAGGAGGCAGTGTCTGGACAACCGCCTCTGGTTACCCACAGAGTTGGTTACTTCATTCTGCAACTCTGATTTTGACTGCCACAGCTTTTTCTAGACACTCTCCTGGCTTCACAACTTCTGCAGGCCAGCAGAAAAGCATCTGGAATCTGGCCTCTGCCTGAAGTGTGGATGCTAACTCTCATATGAGTGAAACTACTTGAAGGAAGCTAACTCATATTTAGAATACCAGCTGCAAGGGAGTCTGGGAAATGTAGTTATTAGTTTCCAGCCTTTATAGAATAGGATGGTACATAGAAAAATGTGGGTATGAATGGGGAATTCCAATCATATTTAGCATGGAGTTACTATTTTCTAAAAACACATCTTAAACAAGGTTTCAAATCCCCGCGGGCTACGGAAGTAAAAGAAAAAATGAACATATGGGACTACATCAAACTTAAAAGTTTTTTCACAACAAAACAAACCATCAATAAAACAAAAAGGAAGCCTACTGAATGGGAGAAGATATTTGTTAATGATATATCAGATAAGGGATTAATATCCCAAATATATAAAATGCTCATG
>NW_017731363.1:7484277-7555826 GCF_001890085.2 Hipposideros armiger
AGGGGGCCAGATGGACCCATGTCCTTTTGGGGAGTCCACTTCATAGTCGATGTAGAGGCCTGACCACCGCATTGTATTTCTGAAACTGATCTTGAATAATACTGTATGTCAACTATAATTATATATATATACATATAGTCTCGGGACATGGAGTAGAGAGCGGGAACGGATTCAATGGAATTGTAATAGATAAGCATTATATCGGGGGTGGGAGGGCAATAGATGGGGGAGGGGGGTTGTTACCTGGTGAGGGTGAAAAGGGTAACTATTGCATTATTCTGTACACCTGAAACTAACAATAAAAAATAAATTAATTAAAAAAAAGACTGAAGTGTATAGTAAGACTCCTTTTGTTCACCATTTCATGTGAGGAAAGAGGGGAAGAGGTAGAGGAAGAGTGAATAAGGAAGACGTAGTCTGAGTTTATCCCGCAGGTTTCAGTCCTGTTGTCAAACTGTGTAGTGTGGAAAAGAACTGAAAACTAAAGGATGATCTTTTTAATTACTCAATCTTTAAATGTTAATATCGCTGTATGAAGCCATGTTTTAAGTACCTATCAGCTAATACCTTTAAAGTTATTAGCAGGATTAATGGCAGGGTACAGGGATGGGCTTCAGAGACAAATTTCACCCATTTCATATTCTTACCCTAAAGTAAATTTAATGCTAAATGTAACTCAGACCCAGCTTTGAATACCAGATTCTCTACTTTTGTGATGTTAAGCAAATTTCTTGGATTTCCAAAGTCTTAATGATTTTGTATGATAAGAATGAAAAGAGCATACTCACAAGGGTTTTCTGATGATTCAATTAACCAATTTTGTAGTGTTCCCAGTACAAATGCTAAAGGACAGGGTGACGATCACGAATACAATAGTGATTCAAAGTTCCAAGAAATTACCAGGACCTAGAATAAATTTGGACCATCAAAGAGCAACCAGGGCTGAAGCTGGGGGTTTATAGGCCATAGAGCTGGCAGAGAAACTTTGTAGATAGAGGGAGTAAGTTTTGGAGATGGTTAGATGGAAAGGAAATGGTGAGGAGCTGGTCTGGGGATACCTTAGGGAGAGAAATTGAAAGAAAGAAGGGACCATTTAAAATCTGGTAGCATGCTAATTTAGTCAGACCTCAAAATGGCATTCACTAGTGGGGAAATAATGAGAAGTTCTTTTCTGTGGAATGCTTTTCTCTGGCTATATCTGGTCTCTCTAAATTTCTTATAGAAAACAAACCTGGAATTTTAATTTATGAGGCATAGCATACTGGAAAATGTGTTAGCTATCATAGCATATAATGGAGAGGTTTATGACTGAAAGGATACCTGTTTATGACTGTGTAACTGATGCCTCATATGCATTACGTAGACAATTTATATGTCAAATCTAAGCCAGGGCACATACTAGCATAGAAAGGAAGAACCCGAGGGTCGCATTTGCAGCCTCAGACTTCTCCATGCTTCTGCTGAGTCTAACAATTGCCTGTGTCCTCAGAGTGACTAGTAAAGTTTGCTACATGGTAAAACCTGTAGTTCTAAAGAGTCTTATTTAACAATCTGACCCTTTAAATTACCTCAGTATCATAAATGAGTCATTTAGCAGCTAGTGGGTGGAACACACCCACTGAGGCAAGGATTTGTATTTTATGTAATGAAAGGGAGCTGTTGGAAAAGGGAGTTGTGATTAAATTTTGGAGAGTTTTAAATTCGAGGTCTTGGAATTTGGATTTCATTCCATAATGAGGATGAAATTGGTTGACGAAATGGGATGATGTGTTTTTATCCGGTAAAACAGTATGCAGGAGAATGGGAATGAGATGAGATATTTAGGTAAAAGATCTTGTCAATGACTGTGATAATTCAGGCGAAAGTAGTGAGAAGACTATGCAGGCTTGAACAGATCCTTAAGAAATTATAAAATAAACAGTTCTTAGAGGTTTATTGGTTATAAGAAATGACTTAAAAGTAGTAGTTTTTAGGCTGGTGGAAAGGTGCTGCTGGGAGAGAAACAGGTAAGTTCAGAGTTAGCTTGACACAAGATGGAATACACAGCTACACACACACACACTTGGAAATGTAGAGACATGAGAGACATACCAACATACAGCCGATTTCATAGCATAAACCAGCTCACAAGGTAGTTCTACCAAGTCCTCTGAGAGTAAAAGGCTATGTAGGGAACTTACGCATGAATGAAAGGATAACCAAAAAATCATAGAGATGGTCCCAACAGTGACAAAGCATGACAAATGTGAATGGTGACAAATTTTATATTATTGACCCATTTTGAACCATAATTTTTCTGTGCCAAGACCCCAGCCAGTACATTGGTTCCATGTCCTGTCTTAAGGGGGACATTTCTGGGGTTTCAGTTGAGAATCAAAACATCATTTGAAGCAAAATATGTTCTGCAGTAACTCCATACTCTGACCGGAACAAGTGGCTCTTCACTCCATCCTTTTTATGACCATTCTTGTCATCAAAAGCAGATTTGTTTATAAATAGTTCATACTTCCCAAAACTGATTCGTCAGAAGTGGGTCTCTCTCCCCTTGGTATATGAGGACCAGTCAGAGGAGTGGGGCATTATAGTAAACTGAATAATGGTCCCTCAAATATGTCCATGTCCTAATCCCTGGAACCTATGAATGTTTCCTTACATGGAAAAAGGAACTTTCCAGATGTGACTAAATTAAGGATCTTGAGATGGAGAGAGAATACTAGATTTTCCAGGTGAGTCCACAATGTAACCACAAGTGTCCCTAAAAAGGGAGGCAGAGGGGTTAAGAGTGGTAGAGAAGATGTGATGATAGACGCACAAGTTGGAGTGATGCCATTGTGAGTAAGGAGCCATGAGCTAAGTGAAGAATGCAGGCAGCTTCTAGAAGCTGCAAAAGGCAAGGAAATGTATACTCCCCTAGCACCTCCAGAAAGAACCAACCTTGCTGACACCTTGTATTTAGCTCAGTGGGGCTGATGTTAGACTTCTCATGTCCAGACTGTAAGATAATACATTTGTGTTGTTTTAAGTCAATAATGTTGTGGTAATTTGTTACAGTGGTGATAGGAAACTAATACAGGCTTCTAATCATTTTTTTCAATTGTCTATGCCATCTTTGTTAGGAAGACAGTGTTTGGCTTACTTACAAGGAGAGAGGTAAAAAATTTCTATGGACAGATTGTTCTGGTGTGTATAAAGTTATCTCTGATCTAGGGCACATTTTACATTCCAAATTTTAAAACTTGACTATATCGTGACTCTCGCTACTTCCCCCAAGGGGAGAAAAACAGCATTATTCTATAAGAAAGATCCCAATTCACAGGCTTACCCAAATTTATCTTTTAGAATCACAGTCCCTCAGGTGATTTAAACAAATGGAAACTTTTTAGAAATATCTTCTGTAATAAATCAGAAGCATTACAATTTAAAAGGCTCAAGATCCCATTATACTCATCTACCACCTCCTCCCCCATTTCCCTCTGGTAACCACTGAACTGTTGTCTATGTCTATGAGTTTTTGTTTCTTCATTTGTCTTGTTCCTTTGTTGCTTTCAGTTTTATATCCCACATATCAGTGAAATCATATGGTTCTCGACTTTTTCTGTCTGACTTATTTCACTTAGCATAATAATCTCAAGATTTAAAACATAAAAATAAAAGGCTCAAGAAAGTGTCGTTCATATGGCAACTGAAATTTTACCAATGCTTTTAGAGAGAATAGCTCCAGTTGACCTGTGGGGAGGAAAGACAGATCACCTTCTTTAAGGAGAAGTGGTTCTCAACTGGGGACAATTTGTCCCCCAGGGGACACTTAGCAATGTTAAGACATTTTGGGTTGTCACGACTCTGGGAATGCTACTGGTGTCTAGTTGGGAGTGGCCAGGGATGCTGCTGAATATCCTATAATACATAGGACAGTCCCCTCTCCCACCAAAAAAGAATTATCCAGTCAAAAATGTCAATAGTGCTGAGGTGAGAATCCCTAGCATACAAGGTGTGATCAAACAATATAGTGAATATTTAAATTAAAAAAATATTACAGTAAAAGACACACGGCCATTAATCGCCCTCACAATAATAATCTACCCCCACTTCAAACGCACTTATCCCATCATCTTTGCCACTTTCTGAAGTAGTTCTGGAAGCCCTCTTTCGTGTCTTTAGTTTCTTTTTTTTTTTTTTGAGCCATTCTGCCACCTGTTGGCAGCTCAACAGCAGGTCAGCTCGGGTGGGGCATCGAACCGCTGTTGCTCAGAGCTCACACTCTGGAGTGAGCTCTTAACCAACTGAGCCACTCGGCCGGCCCTCGTGTCTTTAGTTTCATTGTTGTGGCTGCCTCAATGTCCTGAATCGATTCAAAACGTTTACCTTTCATGGTCATTTTGACTTTGGGGAAGAGCCAGAAGTCACACGGTGCCAGATCCAGTGAATAAGCTGAATGAGGACACACTGTCATGTTTTTATTTGACAGAAATTGCTGTAGCAGAAGCGATGTGTGACAAGGAGCATTGTCATGATGGGGGATGATTTATGGCACATTTTAAAACACACCTTCTCTCAACCATAGCTCACACCCGACTGACTGCACCAAACAAATTGAAACTTGTCACACACTGTTACTAAGGTTCAACGCACTGCTTCCCCTTATTGAAGATCCCTGCCTTTCTGTTGGATGGCACTCGGCAGCAGCATTCACTGTATTTTGTGATCACACATCGCTTCTGGTACGGCAATTTCTGTCAAATGAAAACATTACGGTGTGTCCTCATCCACCTTATTCACCGGATCTGGCACTGTGTAACTTCTGGCTCTTCCACAAAGTCAAAATGACCATGAAAGGTAAACATTTTGAATTGTTTCAGGACATTGAGGCAGCCATGACAGCACAACTAAAGACACTCATGAAAGAAGACTTCCAGAACTGCTTCAGAAAGTGGCAAGAACGATGGAATAATTGTGTTTGAAGCGAGGGGGAGTATTTTGAGGGGCATTAATGGCAATGTGTCTTTTGCTATAATAAAATTTTTTAATTTAAACATTCACCGTATTTCTTGATCACAACTTGTTGAGTAAGCCTGCATGTCCATACTTATTTTTCAGAAAAGGAAACGGAAACTAAGGGAAAAGAAATAACGAAATGTATGCCATCCAAGTCCTAATTTTATACTCATGAGATATTCCCTCTCTAAAATATGTCTCTATCAATAGAGAAGAACGCATTACTTTCATATACACTGAGTGTATGTTAACATAGAAGTCTTTTCAAGTGAAGAATGAATCTCAGTTCAGCCCTTCAAAAAGTGTAATGGAAATTCATAACTTACAGAAAAATTAAGCCTTTCTAAGTAATTCAAGTCAAGTTTTCTGTATCATTAGTTTATACAAACAAGTAGCTTTTGTATAAATATAACTCCAACTTCAAGAAGAAATAATAAGCCTAACTTCAGAAAGAAGTCACTTAATCACTTGCAGATTTTGTTCTGCATGAAAAAAATTTTGACTTCTTTGTTCATATGGATTTTGAAATTTTATTCCTATGTAGACCATTTATTTTAATCTTGAATGAATAAAGCCAATGTTATTCAGTTAATTATATTTAAGGGGAAAGCAGAATCATTGTGATATATTGTAGGCACTGCAATAAAACTAATATTAGGCATAAGAAAACTTAGCAAGTTAATGATAGCATATGAGCTCATAGAAATATAAGGAGAAAAATAGACAAAATTTATTTTCTCCTCCAACTAGCTAGAATAAAACAATATCCTTCCATCCATTCATTTAGGAAATATTTATTGATTATCTACTGTATGTCAGCGCCTATGCTAAATGTTTAGGATATAAAAATGGGCATCATTATACTAACCTAAAGAAGTTCACAGTTAAGTGGAGAAAGCAATGGGGGTCAATGAAAATTAAATTTGATAACCAAAACAATAGTATTGCAGGATACTTTCCATGGAATGCAGACTCTAAAAGGTTAATTATGCAGTTATTTTATTAGGGAATACTCTATGGATCAACATCTATGGAGGATGGGGAGGAAAAGAGACCTAACACAGAGAAAGGCTGGTCTGCCATGTAGTCTCAACAATGTGCTCAGCTGACCCCATGGGGAGATCTGAAGATGAGACAGCCCTTCAGAGTTGTCTGAAGTTGGGAAAAGAAGTCGGGTCTTTATAACCCAGTATCAACAAGTCATGGGATGCAGTCTGCCCCTGAGAAGGGGGCAAGAGTTTGGGCAAGGTAGTTTTTTGCAGACAAGGAAAATGCCCAAACAGAGCTGATAGCCGAAGGCTGTCAGGGGCAGCATTCTCCAGAGCTAGAGGGAATAAGTCATTCAGTCCTAAAGAAGAATCTAAGCATAAAGCACATAATACACGAGTAGTATGGACAGAGAGTGCTACGGAGCTTAGTTGAAGGTCGTGAACTAACTGTGTGATGTGGGTACAAAGCACAGGTTGGGTATAATATTATTGAAGAGGTATTTGAACTGACACTTGGACTATGATAAGGGTTATTCCAAGTAACAAAGCTTGGGAATCACTTTGCAGGCACAGGGAACAGCATGTCTAAAGTAATGGAGTCAAAAGAGCAAGGCATAATCAGAGAAATGTCAAAGTTTAATCAAAGTGGAGCTTAGAATAAATGTTAGGTAGGGAGAGGGTGTGGTTAAAGAAAAGGATGGCAAGTGATTTTGAAAGGGCCTTGTAAACTAGGACAAGAAATATGGAATTTCTCTGATAAAGAAATCTAGATCTAACAAGAACTTTAAAGGGAGGAAGTAAGGGATTTCATTTATTTAAAGATAATTCTGCAATAATTGAGGATAGGTGATTGGAACAGAGGGGAACCTAGGGCAACACAATGTATTTACTACATTGTTCAAGCTATTGTTTGAACACTAAATTGTGATGAGTCAAAATTGTTTACAGGGAGAGAAAAGAGTCTGACATGAAGTAAATGACGAAGCATAGTTTCTATGAAAAATCAAGAAACCGATTTGCCCCTCCTACCTACATATACCAGATATAACACTATCTAGGCAGTAGAGGTTTTTTCTAGTTCTAGTACATGAAATAGTAAATTTTTCATTGAGTAATTCAGAAAGAAGCTTTGAATAATACAAATGCCTTCCAATGTATACCAGAAAGGTGGATTTGAATGGCAACCAGGTGAACACAGACGGTAACCAACAATAATCAGTCAACCCTATTAAATGGCAACTAATGACATGGATTGAATGCTTCCCTTTCAGTGACAGGTTAACATCTAACAAAACCTCATGTCATAGGACATGAGACTATTCTATACTAGAGCTTAACACTTGAAAAGCAGAAAAATGTTTGCTATTAAATATACTATTTAATTAATTATTTTGTGACTTTAATAAAATCCAAGAAAAAATAGCCTTTAAAACAAGAGATAAAATATGAGCCAGCACAGCAGCCTGAATAGAAGAATTTGGTGGCAGAGGTATTTATTCATTCAATAAATATTTTTTGAGTCTTAGTTTGGCAGACCTAAGAGACAGAGTCTGAAGTGAGGATTCCAATGCAAGTGATTTTTTAAGGAAGAGCTCTCAGAAAAGACCAGTGAGGGAGCGGTAGAAGCCAGAGACAGAAAGGGGTGAATTCAAGTAAACACCAAGCTTCAGCCTGAAGTGTAAGTTGCACTTCTCATATTCTCACAGAGTCTTTGGTTGGCTAAAGCTCACCCAGAGTGGCTATATAAACCCCCAGTCTGTTCCAGCTCTCTGTGTGCGTTCAGACACTATGCAGGTGTTAGAAGCAAAGCACAGGGTAGCTGGGGGATATGCACACAAAAATGGCATAAGAAATTCTATGGGATCTGAGCACCTATTGTGAAGTCACCTTGGGATGAGTACTATGATGAGAAGGATGAACAAGGCAGAAAGGGTCCCGGCACTAGTCAAACTTACATTTTAGGTTGGGAAATGCAGACTATAATCAAAGAAACAAAAACTAAAAACAGGATAATGATGATTTGCAAAAGTATAATGAAGTGAATTAACATGTAAAAGAGAATAGGGAGAGGGCATCTTATTTTATGTTGTACTATGGAGTCACGGAAGGCCTCCCAGACAATGGGATATTTATTCAGATACATGAAGCTTGAGTCTTAATGAAAACAAAGAAAGATAAAAGGAAATATTGTGAAGAAAAAAAAGGGAACCTCCAGTAGAATAAAGTCTGTATTAAGAGCATAAAAGAAAAAAATCAACTACACAAAACATAGGCTCCATGTCCAACATAGCAAGGCCTCTTGGACAGTGACTTAAAGCCTGTGTTTTAATGGCCACATGCGTGGAAACAGGAAATAAATCCTGGGATCTAAGAAGGATGGGATTCAGATTAAAGTTCCCACACATAGGTACAGTTCCTTAAGGGGCACACCTTCAGTGGGTGAAGTAGTAAAAATGGTAGGGATGTGTTTCTTCATAAAACAGGAGGGACAAATAAAATCCCCAAATCTTAACCACTTGTCTGTACTCAAGTGGGTATGGGTCTAAATTCACACTATCTGTATGGTCCCAAAAACTCCAAGATAAAAAATAAAATATGATCCTGGGATGATAGTGTCCCTGGGTTCCTGGCAGAAACAAATATAATGCAAATTGTCACTGAAACAATGTGCTATAAATATAGGCAGCAAAGTTCCAAGACATGAGCCCACAATAAAAAGGAAGTCACTAACTACATGAGTAAGACAGGTAAACCATAAGGAAGAACTAAGGGGAACAACAAAGTATAAAATCTGATCCAAGATGGAAGGTTTCAATTTCATCAGATATAGAATATAAATGTTATTAATGTATTTATAAGATTAAAATATTAACAAAAGAAGAATAAAAATCATCAGCATTTCTGATGCTGTCCAGTTTGACAGACATGGGCCTATGTAGTTACTTTCCAAATATATTTTGAATGATTGGGCAAAAACACTATTGATACACTTGCAAACCAGATATTATTTGTTGATTTCAGGAACCATTTCCATCCCTACTCCCAATACTCTCCCCTACTCTCCTCTATATGATGGGGCATAAAGTCTAGGTAGACTCTAAACCATCATAATTGAGAGTTTCCATCCACATCATACCAAATGTATTAGAAAGTACTCATATCCCACAGTTAATATAAATATTTTGCTACATAATATTTAAAGGATTTTTGCAACTTAGGTTTTGAAGTTGTCTTAGCATAATTTATTTAATTTATAATTGGACATAACATCTCAGCAATCATGCTGCATACTCAAGAATGCTAGCAAAATGAGAGTTTTTCTTTTCATATTTTAGAGATAATAACTCTTTTTTTTCATATCTCAGACAATCTCATAAGCCCTTGAGAAACTCTGGTTGGTATGAGACATTCAATAAGCAATTTTCAGTTTAGGCTGAGAGTATGAATTCATATGGTCATATAACTAACTGTAGACAAGATTTCTTCCCAACTCAAGCTACTGAAAAGGGGTGAAGAGAAAGATCTTGATTTATTTGTCCATCCCTCTTTGAATTTAGAAGTTCAGACTCTGGTATTGTCAAGCAAACAATCTCTCCATTCCCACATCCATAGGTCAGAAGTACTCTCTCTACCTGACTACCACCTGACACCCCGGAATCCTGTGGCTACTTTCTATCAGGCTTTAGAGCTTCCCCAAGCCCAGCTTGGCTATCAAGGAGTTGGAGCGGGCATTAACAAGGGTCTGCAGTTTTGAACACTGTCACTACTCAGATGGAAGTGACTCGCTAAGCAGACAAGCCTCCCAGCGGACACCACTGGCCTTTTCTGCTATTTCACTACATTTCTTAAAGAGCAGGTGTTTTGGTAATTGTTTTCCAAGGTAGGACAAATTGGTTTCCTCCACTAGTAATCATGTCTTTTATAGGAAGAATGACTGGATGAATATCAGTTTCAAAAGGAAATGCTATTCTTCTCCATCTATTTACTCATCTTTCTAGCACAATAGCAGCTAATAAGATGTCTGGCGCTTTATGAGAGAGCATTAACTTTTATCAAAAAGCTACTTTGTGCCAGACAATGTGCCAGGTGCTTCATATGCATTCTAATCTAATTATCATACAATTATATCAAGTAGATAAAGTCATCTTCCCTATTTTAAAAATAAACAACAAAGTTATCAGCTTACAAGTAGCTATTTCCCAATCCTTGGTTAGAAATGCAAACCTCTGACATCAAAGCCCATCTGTGTCCCAGTACCTCACCCACAGCCCCTGTTTACAAAGCACTTTCACATGCATTCTCTTTTTACAACAGACCCAAGCCCATCATCTTAAAGGAGTTGAGAGTAGTAATTAAAGTAGTAATTTTAATTAACCTTTTTATTCTCACATAAAAGATGCTGCACAGATTCCACAAAATTGTCCATTAAAAACCTTGGGGCTTATAATGTACATTCTAGACTGATTCCCTTCCTGAACGTTGTTTAGTCAGATACAGGCGAAATTTAAATAGACTCTGAGCCAAAGAAAAACGTTTTGCTCTTCAGCAACTTAAGGTGTTATAATGACTTCATGAACCATTCCAAAGATAGCTTTGCCATACTGTAGATGCTATGTAAGAAACAAAGAAACAGGGCCCGCCGAATGGCGCAGTGGTTAAGTGCTGCCTTGGGATGCCAGAGGGCCCCGGTTCAGATCCCACATATGAGGGCCAGTGACACTGCGCTCTACAGCTAAGATGTTCAACAACAGCTCAACCTGGAGCTGGGCTGCCGTGAGTTGCCGGCGACGGTGTAGGCTGCAGCCCCTGCTGCAGTGGGTTACCATGGGCTACCGTGTGTAGCAAGCAGCCAGTGTGAGCAGAGAGCAGCCTCTGTGAGCAGCCATCCAGAAGCCGGTGACTGATCTGCCTTGCCCGGGAAGAGCGCAATGATGGTGCCAACTTGGGCCAATGAAGCAACATCCTCCACAACCAGACTGAAGAACAAAAGGACAGCAACTTGTCTGTTCCCCTTCCCCCAATTCCCCAGTGCTGTTCCCATCCCCCAATTCCCCAATAAAAATCTTTTAAAAAAAAGAAACAAAGAAACAGACTTGATGAAATGTATTTTAAAATTATTGTTAGTGTCTGAAAGCAATATGTGCTCTCTTGGAAGGCAATTATCAAGAAGCATGCTCCCAGGACCAGCCAGTGGCTCAGCTGGTTAAGAGCTCACTCAAGGGTTTGAGCTCTGAGCAATAGCAGTTCGAGTCTGGCCTGAGCTGAGCTGCTGCTGAGCTGCCAACAGGTGGCAGGCTGGCTCAGCTAAAAAAAAAAAAAGAAAAAAAAATGAAGCATGCTCCCTCCAAAAAGTGGTGAAATAGCAGAAAAGTCCAGTTTTGTCAGCCAGGGGGGCCATCAGCTTAACTATTATGTACTTATTACCAATAGTATTATTTTAGTATATTTATTTATATTTCAATTTTTATACATAATGAGATATTTTAGTGGTCTTTTTAATTTTTATTTTTTACTTTTTAAAATTGTGATAAAATAGATATAACAAAATGTGGCATGTGTTAACCATTTTTAACTGTACAATTCAGTGGCATTAATTATATACATGTTGTTTTACAACCATCACCACTGTTTGTAAAACTTTTCATCATGCTCAACAAACTGTACCCATGAAGCCATAGCTCCACATTCTCTCCTCCCTCTAGATCCTGGTAATCTCTAATCTACTATCTGTTTTATGAACTTGCCTACTGTATATATTTCATATAAGTGGAATCATATAATGTTTTTTTCTTTAGTGTCTGACTTATTTCATTTAGCATATTTTCAAGGTTCATTCATGTTGTAGCATGTATAAGAAAGAACTTCAATCCTTTCTATGGCTCAATAATATTCCGTTGTATGTACATGCCACATTTTGTTTACCAATTCATCTGTTGATGGACATTTGGAGATATTGATATTTTAATATATCTTACAAATATGTTTTAAAATGGTTACATATAATGAAAACTAATCAGGTTAGTTTCAAACATATCTGACACACCCCACAGTAAAAGACAAAGAAGCAATACCTAGTAAGTTTTATGAAAAAAACAATATGAATTCAAATTTTACAGCCAATTAAGTGTTGACCTATAGGTAAGGGCATCAGAAAGGTGTTTGCAGGTATTCGACAGCAAACAACATAGAGTATTTCATGCCATTTCGGAAGAAAACATTTTGATATTTTTCCAACTTACTGAAAATTAAATAAAAAATAGAAGTTCAAGAAAAAAAAGAATGAGAACATGGAATAAAGCATTTGAGAATGAACATCAAAGCCAGTTAATATAGAAATGTATAAATAATTGTATACAACAGGCATAAATTGGAACTTAAAAGTAAAATATATGGCAGAATAGTATTCCATTGTGTGTGGTAGAAGAGGAGAAAGGGGATCAAATATATGGTGATGGAAAGAGAACTGACTCTGGGTGGTAAACACACAATGTGATATATAGATGATGTATTACACAATTGTACACTTGAAATCTATGTAACTTTACTAACCGTTGTCATCCCAATAAACTTTAATTTTAAAAAAAGTAAAATATAACTCTTGAAAAAAATAACTTTAATGTAAAAATATATTATAAAAATAATCGAACACTGAAAATGCTTTTAACAATGACCAAGACGACATAAACAATTAGGGAAAGTGAAATGCTTTAAAAGTCTTGTCTCAAAGACAGAAAAGGAAAACACAAAAATTTCAGTTCACCATGACTGGTAAGTAGAAAAAAATAGGTTAAGGAATGACTGTAAAATAATTAAAATTAACTACTAGAAAGACTAGAATTAAAAGTAATTTGTGGGCCAGCCGAGTGGCTCATTGGTTAAGAGTTGGCTTGGGAGCACGAACTCTAAGCAGCAGGGCCGCTGGTTCGGATCCCACATGGGCCAGTGATGCTGTACCCTCTACAGCTAAGATGGTAAACAACAGCTTGACCTGGAGCTGGACTGCCAGTGAGTCCCCAGCGATGGCGTAGGCTGCAGTGAGGCTGCAGTGGGGCTGCAGTGGGCTGCCATGAGCTACCCTGCGTGGCCGGCAGCCAGCATGAGCGAGCGGCTGTGAGCCACTGTGAGCGACCGATCTGCCTCAGCCGGGAAGAGTGCAATGATCTCAATACCACCATGGGCCAGTGAAGCAACATGCTCCACAACTAGACTGAAGAACGAAAGGACAACAACTTGTCTGTCCCCTTCCCTGATTCCCCAATGCTGTTCCCTCCCCCCAATTCCCCAATAAAACCTTTAAAAATAAAAATAAATAAATACATAATTAAAAAATAATTTGCAACTTAATTTTTACACAAACACCCCAAAACAAAACATAAAAGGACATTTATAATGAAAAAGTATACAACTTGTAACATTATTATAAATATCATGAATTTTTAGTAGAAACTCTGACTTGGAGCCCTGTATGTGTCTGGATAGGGCATATAAACTGTCTACCATTAAGGTATTAGAAAGAGAAGCCATTGTCAGTCTTTGGAAATTCCATGTACTACAGTTGAAAAGAACATGACTTGAATTCTAATTTTTTTCCAGCAACCAACTTTCATTACATCGAACACTAGCCCTTGCTCCAAAGAACGTATTCAACCTACTCTCCCCTAAATAAACCATATATGCTACTTGCATAATTTAAATGGTTCCTAGTTTGTCCTTCAGAGAGAGAGAGAGAGAGAGAGAGAGAGAGAGGGAGAGACACCAAGTCCAGGGCCTGTCTGATAATTCTCTAAATCCCCTTACAGCATGCTATTGTCTGTGCTTATTTTGACTTTTCACTTACTCCCATCTACTTTCTGATTCCCAGATAGCCTCAGGTATTCCCAGATATATATCCATTCATCCTTTGGCCCCACCCCCTTGTTTCTACCTCCCTGTGTATATCCATCTATCTAACCTATGTAGATAGAAAGATATTAAGGAATAGAAATGAAGCTGTCCAAGTGTTAAACTTTTTTCCCCTTGGGTATTAGGATTTTTAATTTGTTGTTTTTTTCTTTACTTAAAATGACTATGCATCTATTCAATATTAAAACCATTATTATTAAAACAAAAAATCCTGTAAATACCATCTTAACTTGCAATTTCACTTAGTGATTTATCCTAAAGAATAGTAATATAACTGCTAAAGCCTGTGTGCACAAGGATATTTGTGGCAATTGATTTTTATAATATAAAACATGGAAAAAATGAAATAATCAACAAAAGAGGATTAATTTATGACACAGCTAATCAATGGAATATTATGCAGTCATTGAAAATGATAATCTAATCATATGTTGGCATCAAGATGTGAAAAGGCCTATTATAATATTGGGTTGTCGGAAAAGTCATGATGCATTTTTACAACGAAAAACAGAAGAAAATACATCATGACTTTTCCAACAACCCAATAAAATGTGTTTTTCAGTGCTTGGGTATATATGCTTAGAAAACTTCTGGAATTACAATATAAATACCAAAACATTAGCAGAGGTGATGGTTTGGTTTTCTTCCTCATTTTTCTCTATTTCCTTTTTTTTTACAATAAGCATGAGTTATTCATATACTCAGAGAATAAACCTATTTTAGTTTGAAAAAAACAGAGAGACAGAGACAAAGACACAGAGAGAGATATGAAATAAAATATTTATGACACTAACCAATACTATTTTGAAAGATGATAGCATCTTAGTATTTGTCTTCACAACATACCTTGAATATTTGACTTTTTAAAATGACTTTTATAAGAACCATTCTTCCTACTATTTTTATTGCCATTGTTTTTCCATTAGCAGTATGCGTATCACTAAATATATTCCACCTCATTCGTTGGATTAAAAACACACTGAAACACCTTAATTTTTTGTTAGATTGAGTATATATCAAATGCTTTACAAAATAATATCATTTCCTGTAGACTATAGCTTACAGAAGAACAGCCAAACTGAAGTGATCCATAACAATCATACGCTTAGTTAAATTGCAAAAATTTCACCATTCATACTAATTCAAGCACAATTTGTGAGTATTCTTCTCTGAGCCTTATTACCAGACATTGGTTCTGTTTCTACTTTTGTATCAGACTGTTCATCTTAGCCATATTTTCCTCATTGACAATAGCAGTATCACAGGTGTTAACAAGCTTTTCACCAATAATCTGAATTTCTCTCTTATATTCAATTTCATAACTTTTTTTGAATGATGCTATACATGTATTTTCATCTTCATTTTTAAGTTATGTTTGCTGAAACCCTAAAGAACAAAGTCCTAGAATTTCATAGAACAGAGTTTGAAAACTAATAGTTTTAAGGCCTTCAGATATTTTCTTTATAATCTCCTAATTCCTGTAATAAATAATTTTCAGAGGTCTGTCTTCCTGTAAGTCTTCAGGAGAATATTTCTTTCATCCATGTTGGCAATATTTTTTCCATAAATCCCATCTGTTTTATTTTCCCACTGCTTTAGGTATTTACCAGCTAGAGGACATGTGGCTTTTTTTTTTAACCGTATAATCTTTCCACTTCAGTGCTAGTCAAATTTCTACCTTATATCTATAGCTGGAATGGCAAGTTGGTGATGTTCACAATCCATCTTGCAGTCTTCTTCCACTGCTTCTGTGCTGACTGAAACAAAATTTGTTTCCCCTCATTGTCCTCACTCCCTTGTATTTTTAAGGGAAAGGAATGAATACTACTAATAAATTAATAATATCAACAAATTATAATTTTTAGTACACACTCTTGCCAGGGAGCCCCTATTTCAGACCTAGCTCTTCCCATACACCCTATATTTCCAATGATGTATTAGTTACTGCCACCTCCCCACTTGCTGCTCAATTATTTCCTTGGAGTTGTAGAATTATAAAGAAATATAGGAAGAATGGTCCAAATAGGAGTGAGGGACAGTGAAAGGCATCATACTACCCTACAAAAGTAGCAGCCACTCTGTAGAAGGGCACCATCATTTCTCATCAACATTAGTTTTGAGCTTCTGGTCAGCAAATGAGTAGAAGAGGAGATTCAGATTGTACCCACAGTCAAGGGGTCTTCCTACCACTCTTTACCTTCCTGACGCAGATTTTGCCTAACTTTCTAGCATCACCTCCTATCACCACTCCCCATCATATGCTGCTCCATGGCCCAGACAGCTTGAATCACATGTCCTTCCTTGCTTATCCTATTTCCTGCTAGATCAGCTCTGGGAAAGTTTCTATCTTGTTAACCACTGTATCCCTTGCATTCCTGGTATATAGCAGTAGCTTCACAATCATTTGTTAAAAAAATTAATGGATACCTCTATGTCTCTTCTCTTGTTATATATTCTTCCCCTAATGCTGTTTCTCTCACTTTTCTGTCAGATAGGAGGAGCCTTCTTTCTTAATATTAGCTCGTATCATCTGTCAAGACTTGATTGAAAGTCTCCAAACAATATTAGGTGTTTTCTCATCTATTGTAATCCATACCACAGTATTATAATTGCTCATTTGCAAGTCTAATTTCCTGCTAGCCTAGCCTATCAGCCTGAGGGCAGTAACCATATTATTTTCTTTTTTTTTAGCTGAGCTATCCTGCCACCTGTTGGCAGCTCAGCAGCTGCTCACCTTGGGCCGGGACTCAAACCGCTGTTCCTCAGAGCTCAAACTCTTGAGCGAGCTCTTAACCAACTGAGCCACTCAGCCAGCCTACCATATTCTTTTCATATTTATGAACCCACGTATGAACATACCTCATAAGTGCTTAATAACTGATTATTAAACGAAAAGTCTTCTAACCTCAAATATAGTATAATTACTTTTAATAATAATAATAAAATAATAAATGTTTACTGTAGCATAGTGGTTAAGAGCCAGACAGCCAGAAACTGAGTCCTAGCTCTACCCCTTTCTAGGTGTTATGCCTTGAGTATCTTATTTACTCTTTCTGTTCCTCAGTTTTATCATCTATAAAATGGAGGTAATAATAGTACCTGCCTGATAGGATTAAATTAAGTAATATATGGAAAGTGATTAGAATAGTACCTGGCATCTAGGAAATTTCAAAACCTGTTAGCTACACAGTTATACCCTTAAATGTAACAGGCCCTACGCAAAGAACTTTATTGTTCAATCTATTCCTCACAACAATGTTGAGCGGCCTTATTTTAAATATCAGGAAAATGAGGCAAAGAGATAAATTTGCTCAGATCACAGAATATTAAGTGTTAAAGTCTGCCCAACAACTCAATATCACACAAATTTCTACAAGAGTTTGAACATATGATAATTAATTGCATCAGCACTTATAGTCTACAAGTCACAAATTATTCTATTTGTTTGAAAAATGTTCTTGTTTCATCTCCACTATACTTACTACACAGACTGTACAGCATATTTAAGAGCTGGCTCGGGTGCTACAGTCAGACTAACCAAAGTTCTAATCCGAGCTTTAACATTTTACTGGCTAGTGATCTCGGCCAGTTGCTTAACCTCTCTAAGCCTTGGGTTCCTTTTGAGAAATGAGCATAATAATATCAACCTCAGAGGGTTATTCATTCTGAGGATCAAATGAAATCAAATATGTGTGGCATGCTTAGCAAAATGTCTAGTGCATTCAAAGCTCAATAAAAGCTGTCATCCACCACTGGTTGTCAACATGATTTATTTTATTAGTTTCTGTTTTGTACTGTAGAAGTTTTTCATCTTATTCAGAACTTCTGAGGGGTTACTGTATTTTTCAGAGTATTTCCCTGAACAATGCTACCTCCCTTTTCAGCTGACTTAGGTACACCTTCTCCTACGCTTTCATGGCACTTAGAATACACCTCTAATCAGAAACAGAAGATTTTTGAACAGGAGCACATCTTTGGATTCCCTCTTTATGACAAGAGAAAACATTTTTAAAGTACCCAAATGCATAAAGAAGCATCCACTAGCCATTTCAATAGCTCGATCTGTGTCCTTGGAACTCAGTATACTTTCTCTAGGTAAGATGGCGTCAGCAACACTGCAGTATCCATACAATATGCAGCCAACCATCAGACAGTGGTGCACTAGTAAACATGTAAAAATTGACTCTCCCTTCCCCCCCAAAAAAAGCCCTCATTTGTAGTTTGCAAATGTCTGTGGTGTAAATACTCTTACCATGGCCAATTTCAAGTTACATATTAACAGGACATCACTGAGCCAGACTTGGGAAGAGATGTACAGTCACCCCATTATATTGTATTTCTACCATACAGATAAGATAGAATTAAATAACCACAAAAGCATAAGTAATAGTAAAATGTAGCAAAATAATTAGAAATTGATGATTTTGAGTATCTATTATTTTTTATAACATAACTAATAGTAAGCTATGTACTTTCATTTTTATTGTCTGTATTTACAACCTGCTCACAAATTTCCTGATAATGTAACACTGGCTGTCACAGCGTACAAGCTGACTCTGGCACACTGCTGCCTTTGGAGGTAAGAATAAAGAATATTGGGCAGAGAGAGACTGAAACTTATGCAATGTTAAGGGCCCTCTTTAAGAAAAAAGAATGCTTAAATGGGTATAAGATAAATATTTATTTAGAAGAGAAATTTATTTTGAATGCCCGCAGCCACTGCCACACCCCTGACACAAGAGAGTGTGCAGAAAAGGAACTCAAGTGGAAAAAGACAGCATTAACCAATTTCACTTAAAATATATGACTTTGGCGAAATTTTCAAAAACATATGGTCATGTGAACACATTGGTAGACTCTCTTCCAGAGCCTCAGGGGTCACACAAGAGATGAGCCCTAAAGCTTAAGCTTCATAAGCTCAATGGTAAGTTTGTCTCTGATTCTGAGTGATCAGGATGGAGCCACTTCAACCATGTATCAGGGAGGGTACCACATACGCTGATACATTATGAACCGCTGGGGAACTTTGCATTGTTTGAAAAAGCTGGTAGCAAACTGATGTACATACAGGGACCAATAGATCACATGAATGAGTGAAACAGATCTGCTGGGTCCTATAGCTAATAAGGAAGCACATGCCCTGTTTAAAGTATTAAAAGATACCAGCTGCTCATTTCAGGATGGGTTTTGTCATGGTGTACTATGGGCCCACTATTATCAGATATTCTAGTTTTTCAGAGGAAACCAGAAATATGGAATTTTATGTGAAATCTGGTTTTTAAATGCTAGTAAATAATCAGAAAAGATTTAGTTAAAAAAAACCGGGGCTGCCATTTTGCAAACTCTGCCTTAGATAATAAAGAGTATATTACTTGAACAAAATCTTGCCATCTGCAACAACATGGATAGAACTAGAGAGTGTTGTGCTGAGTGTAGTAAGTCAGACAGCAAAAGACATATAATTTCACTTAGAAGTAGAATCTAAAGAACAAAATAAACACACAAATGAAACAGAAAAAAACTCATCGATACAAAGAACATTTTGATGGTTGCCAGATGGGAGGGAGGTTAGTGTGGGTAAAAAAGGGGAGGTGACTAAGAAGTACAGATTGGCTGTTACACAGTAGTCATGGGGATGTAGGGTATAGCATAAGGAATATAGTCAATAATATTGTAATAACTATGTATGGGGTCAGATGGGTACTAGACCTATTGGGGCGATAGATGGGAGAGGATTGGGGGCAGGATTAGGAAATACAAATTAGTAGTTAGAAAACAGTCATGGGGATGTAAAAGTAAAGCATAGGGAATATAATCAACAATATGGTAATAACTGTGTGTCATGCCATGTGGGTGCTAGTCAGGGGAATCACTTCCTAAATTATATAAATGTCTAACTACTATGCTGTACACCTGAAGTTAATATAAAATAATATTGAATGTCAATCTAAAATAGTATTGAATAAGCCTGTTCTTTCATATTAATTCAGCACTAAGCAATTTACTGATCAGCAACTGCATTACAATAAAACATTATTGAGGATATCATTAAGTTAATTATAAAAATAATTATTTGGTACTAATGTTTTTCAATTTGCATTAATGCTACTTAAAACAGCTATGGTCCATCTCTGTTGAAAAACACTGAGATGTGGCAGAATTGGTTAGGAGCATATGCTGTCTATAACAAAGTAAAAGTCATTTTCTGTTTAAGTCAGATACAAATGATCTTGGATTATGTCAGAAATGTGTATTGGATTTCAATGGCTGGAACATAAAACATGAAAGGACTGGTGAAGTGTTTTGTTTATTTAAATACAAATCTGATCATGTTATCCTTCCTAACATTTATTGGACTCTGCACTCCTTCATAGAAGTCCTCATGTTCTTCACAGGCCTGACTTTTGTATCTCATGTCTCACCTCATGTCTTCTTCAAAATCTCCCTCCAGGCCTAACTAAAATGCCTTCAGTATTCACGCTCTCTTCTGCTTCAGGATCTTCAAGTGGTCCTTCTGCGCCCCAATTTCAACCGACTGGTCTATCCTAATCCTTCAAATCATCTCACACCAAATATTACTAGCAAAGAAAACTTCCAGAAGCCCAAGAGACACGGTTGGGTGCTCAGATATGTGCCCCCATAACTGCCCCCCCCTAGCATAATCTTCGTCTGACTTTGTGGCTATTGTTTAACTGTCGGTCTTCCTTTATTCCTTGTTAATTATCTGTAGGCTTTGGGAGGGTGAGAGCTGTGTTTACATTGCTCACCTGTAACTCTGCAGTATCTCCAAAAATACCTGGTACACAGTATGTGCATAGTGCAAAACTGTTGAAATAATTTTATGGACAGCTGAATGAAATAAGTAATATGCTGGCTTCAGAATTTAAAAAAATATCAAATATATGTGCAATATTAATATCTGATTATGGATGTCAATGATGGTAAAATATAAGATTGAAATCTCTTACACCATATACAAAAATGAGCTCAAAATAGATTAAAGACTTAAATGTAAGACTTGAAATCATAAAACTCCTAGAAGAAAACATAGGAAATAAACTCTTTGACATCAGTCTTAGTAATATCTTTTTGGATATGTCCCCTTGAACAAGGGAAACAAAAGTGAAAATAAACAAATGGGACCACATCAAATGAAAAAGCTTCTGCAGAGTGAAGGAAATCATCAATAAAACAAAAAGACAACCCACTGAATGGGAGAATATATTCGCAAATGATACATCTGATAAGAGGTTAATATCCAAACTATATAAGGAACTCATATAACTCAATAAAAATATAATAAATAGTCCGATCAGAAAAAGAGCAGAGGACCTAAATAGACATTTCTCCAAGAGGACATACAGATGGCCAATAGACATATGAAAAGATGCTCGACGTCACTAATCATCAGAGAAATGCAAATTAAAACCACAATGAGAGACCACCTCATTCCTGTCAGAATGGCATCATCAATAAATCAACAAAAAGTGCTGGTGAGGATGCAGAGAAAAGGGAACCCTGCTGCACTGTTGGTGGGATTGCAGATTGGTGCAGCCACTATGGAAATCAGCATGGAGGTTCCTCAAATAACTAAAAATAGAACTACATTATGACTCAGCAATTCCACTTCTGAGTATTTATCTGAAGAAATTTAAAACACTCATTCTAAAAATATATGCACTCCTATGTTCATTGCAACATTATTTACAATAGCCAAAATATGGAAGCTATCTAGGTGTCCATCAATAAATGAATAAAGATGTGATACACACACACACACACACACACACATACGCACGTGCACACACACACACATGCACACACAATGAATGTGACTCAGCCATAAAAAAGAATGAAATTTTGTCATTTGCAACAACATGGATGAACCTAAAGGGTTTTATGCTAAGTGAAATAAGTCATAGAAAGACAAATACCACCTGATTCCAATTATATGTGGAATCTAAGAAAACAAAACAAATGAACAAAACAAAACAAAAAGAAACTCAAAGAACCAGAGATCAAACTGATGGTTACCACAGGGGAGGGGTGGGGAATGGGTAAAAAGTGAAGAGGAATACAGTCAATAATATTGTGATAACTTTGCACTGTGATAGATGATTACTAGACTTAGTATGGTGATCACATGGTAAGGTATATAAATGTCAAATCACTTACTGTATTGTACACCTAAAAAAGAAAAATTATGTAACTACTCGTATATACACAACTTGGCATGCCTGCTTTTAGTGTGAATCCATGTTTTTGAAACAAAATTGGGATTATTTTTTTTAAATCTTGATTAAAGATCCTCAGGGCTGGAAAAGGCTTAAGAAATCACCAAGTTTAACTTTGTTATCTTCTGGAAAAGGAAACTGGGTCTGAAGAAGTACAATAACTGTGCCTGATTGCATGGTCCCTTAGACCATCAAAAAGCATGTATAATTTCACAGGACACCTAATCGCTGTCTATTGATCATTCTGCTGGGCACTAGTAGATGAGGGGAAAGGGGAGAGACAAAAACAAAGTCCCTGCCCTTAGGGAGGATACAGTCTGGTTGAGGAAACAATAATTTCATTTATCAAACAATTAGAGGAGAATGAGAAATTATGTTATTAAGTGCTAAATTAGGCAGAACATACGATAAATACTATAGCTGTTCAAAATGAAGAGAGAGATAAATTACCAAAAGAGCTCAGATTGATTGCTTATTCTTCTTGTGTTTATGACTGACCATCTTCCGTGTCATGGCCAGCTCCAGGAAAGGGATACTTTTTCTCCTTTAATACTCCTTTTGCCATGGATAATTATCAGCTGAAGAAAACTGACTTCTGTTGTCACTTGGATTTGCTAAAGGAACCCTTCAGAAATTACACTATTCTCTCCCATTCAATGATGTTAAGATTTATCACAATAAATGAATAAAATATAGCATTAATATTACATTCAAATTTTCTTAATCCTTTTTCAAAGCAGCACCACAGATATGATTTTTTTTCCTGCTTCCCTACACACAGCCACACACATACACACACCCTGCTTGCAAGCCTATGCATCTTTAAAAAGACCAAAGCTACTGGCTGCTTTTGTCTATTTAGCTAATACATTGCTCTTTAGAATTGCCACCTCAAATTCTCCTGCAGATTTCTCCTGCCCGATACTTTAACAGGAACGTCTCACTATCTAGTGAGCTTTAGATAGTATCCCTGATCATCTCTGTAATTCCCCAGGAGCATTGTAGGTGTTCCTATCACTTCTAGATGCTGTAGCAGGTGTGGAAGGACCCGGGAGGTTACAGACTGTATCTTCTCTGTGCATACGTGATTTCTCCACACTCCACAATGTCTCAAAGCCAAACGAGAAAATGGCTCAACAGTCCACTGTCTCTTAAACCTAGTTCTCATTCTTTTCAAACTTCCCAGGCAAAATTGGTCATTCTGTACATCTACAGCTCTCTGTGATGAACTTAACTATGTATAATGATTTCTCATTGAGTTTTTCCTTCACTGATCTATACCTTCTTGAAAGAGGATCTCTGTGGTTTACATTTTACTCCAGCTAATTTCCCGACACATAGTAGGCCACAAACCTGTTTTGCATGAATGAAACCAGAGGTCATTAGAACTTAATTTCATTAAATGTGCTCATCTAATTTTTAAACAAATTTCTTAACAGTGGTCCAAGCTAATTGGTTTTTTGACATAGGCAGTCTACATTTGAATGGGTCATATTCCTTTTCAGGAAAGTATTTTTAAAATGGACTAGGATATGGGTATTTAAGCAAAGATAAAATGAGAGTTCTAAAATTATAAGCCCTAGGCTACCAGTAAATATGGTAAAAGTTTATAGAGTGAACCAGATTTTATCAAAGCTTTCCGTCGGAAAATATTGACTTCCTTCCTTGGATGCTCTGTTCAGTGGCCTGGTATCTTGTGCATTGGCTTGACCTGTTTTGAGTAGTTAGTCTGACCCTGAAGTATAACCAATAAAATATTCATAACCTCCTCTAAGGTACAGAGATTTTTATTAGTTTTATATGGTTTATATATAGCACGTAGGAAATAATACAACGGCATGATTCAGATGAATTGGTACCTCATGGTGACTGGACCAATCAAATGAAAATGCATTTTAATGCAGACAAATGTAAAATAATACATCTAGAGACAATGAACCAAAACAGAGAATCCATATTAAGTGATAGCATTGCAATGCAATGATCAGGAAAATAATTTAGGGCTTCTTGAGTAATAATGCCAGAAGCTAGGAGCTCAGAAGTGTTTGATAGCTGAGCATAAGGCTTATGTGATGTACAGAATACAAATCAAATTATATGGCGGCAATACTGTGAAAATAACAGCAGTAACATACCTAAACCTCCGCATGTGACTCTGTCACCATTTCACCAGAGGAAAAGAAGCACAACCAATTTCATATTGGTTCATTACAGAGAGCTATAGCAAATTAATATATTTAAGTCAGACATTAGGAAGAGCTTCTTGGCCCTATGGGCTGTATAACATACAAATTCTTTAGAAGAACAACAGAAATACCTTATTTTTAGGTGGCATTTTGTCACAGTGTTTTCACACTGAATATCATTTGCTCCTTAAACCAAAGCTGTGGGGTACATAGGAGAAAGAGTATTTCCATTTTACAAAGAGTTAAACTGAGATTCAGTAGCCAAAGACAGAGGCAAGGATAGGGTATAAACATAGAGTATCATTCCAGTACTCTTTCTTTACCATAAAAGCTCTTTTCTAGGCATTGTCAAAGGAAATTTGTACCCCCACCTCTGAACAGACTTTTAAGGATCATGTAGGAAGCTAGATTTCCTCTATGAAAGCAGAAGACTGATTTCATTTTCAAAGACACCCTCCCAAAAGAGATGTTTAATAATACAATATAGCACTTAGAAGCCAGAGAGTTAAAATTTCCTAACCATGAAGGGAAATTATACAGTCTACATATTCCAAAGATGGCCATAACAATATTTCCCATCCTCCATGCATTTTTGCAATGTGATCTTGATGCTATTCCCACTGAGACATGGGTTACCTATCTCTCATCTCCTTGAATCTGGGTAGGCTTGTGACTTGGTTGTAACCACCAGAATGAGGTCGAAGTGACACTGAGTGTAGGTCACAGAAGGCAATTAGGTTCTGACTTGTCAACTGGAGTATTATCTCTTAAAAACTTTAACCATCATGAGGCTGCCATGGTATAAGGAAACCCAGACTAGCTCTTGAATAGAGAGACCATAGAGAGAAACCTGAAACTACAAGATAAGGGAGATCACCAGGAAGCCCCGAGCTATTGCAGCTTCCACTGTTCCAGCACCATCTGACTGCAAATACACAAAACCACAGCCAGAATCACTCAACCAATCTCTTCCTAAATTCCTGACCCATCATTCCATGAGAAATGATGATACATAATAAAATTACTTGCTGTTGTGTTAAGCTACTAAGTTTAGGAGTGATTTGTTATATATCAATTGACTAGTAACTGGATATACATTTGTCCAAACCCAGAGCATGCACAACACCAAGAGTGAATCCTAAGGTAAACTATAGATTTGGGGTGATTGTGATGTGTCAATGTAGGCTCATCAATTGCAACAAATGTCCCAGTCTGGTAGGGGATGTTGATCTCAGAACAAGCTATGCATGTGTGGGGGATGGAGGACCATGGGAAATCTCTGTACTTTCCCTCTAATTTTGCTGTGAACCTAAAACTGCTAAAATCAATTTAAAAAGTGGGTTGATATCAAATCAGATGACCAATCAGGTGTATCTGTTGTGGAACTGCTTGGGGGAGGCTCTGGTGCAAGCAGAGGCCAGCTGCCGAGTGTGCTGGGCTTGGAGTCACTTGACAATGGGCTCTGGCCTGGCAGGCAGGTTGGGCAGGGCGGGACCTCAGGGGAATGCAGGGGTGGGGTAGTTGGTTTCAGCCAGGTTAATGGACAGTGTCAGGACTGGTGTCCATCTGCGCTGGGCCAGCCAGGTGGAAGGAGAGCACAAAAGAAACAAAGAAATAATGGGGCCTGCCAGTGTTTCCATCCTAGAGAAAGTTCTCACTGATCCCTGCACCTCCAGCGACCACCTTAAAGTTAGTCAGTACAACTCCTTCATGTATGGCCCAGGCAGATTTCAAACTGCTGCCTGGGCACTGGGGCTTGGAGTGAGTGAGTCTGCGTGTAGGCCCTTTAAGTGCAGAAGCTTGTTTCCTAGAGCCCTTTGGCTCTTTCGAACATGAGCCCTGGTTTTCATAGTCAGATGTTATGGGGGCTCTTTTTCCCAGTGTAGGTCTCCCAGGCTGGGGGTTGTGGTGTGGGTCCTGACCAGACCATGTCTCTGCTCCTCCCACCTGTCGCGATGTGGCTTATTCATTATATTTTCAGCTGTAGAATTTCTGTTCAGGTCATTACCAGTGACGGTTGCTTCATATTTAGTTGTATAGTTCTGGTGTGTCTCTAGGAGTAGATGAACTCAGAATCTACTTACTCTGCTATCATGGCCCCTGAAACTACGTTTTGGTTTTTTAAATAGAAATTCTAACATTTGGAAGGTAAAGTGCTGGGTGGATACAGAAATGAATGAAGTATGGTTATTGAACTCAAGAGATTTGAATGTAATAGTTTCTCATGTACCTCAGTCACTAAAATGAAAATAAAAATAGTGTTCATGAGAGTGGTATGACAAACATAGCATTCAAGCTGTGAAAAAGGAGCTAGCCCTTATAGTCAGAGGTGGGAAATCAGTAAAGAATCCAAGACAAAAATATTTGAACTAAGTCTTGAACGATGAATCAAGAGAAAAGGAGTTGACATGCAAAGAGAGGTGAAGGCATAAGGTGGAGCAGGAAAGCCTGGAAAAAAAGTTAAAGAAAAGTTCTCACACTTTGATGTGTCTATGAATCAACTGGAGAATCTTGTTAAAATGCAGATTAGGATCGCATTGGGCCTGTGGATGGGGCCAAAGACCCTGCACGTCTAACAAGCTCCCAGGGGATTCCAATACTAGCGGTCTATGGTGGGCCACTCATTCTGTAGCAAGGTATTAAAGAAAATATATATTAATATGGTCATACTGTAGAGTACAGGGATTATGAGCATGTAACAAGGTTGGTATCCAGACTCTGAGACTGGGTCATAGGTAACCTAGAGTATCATGCTAAGGAATGTGAAGACTGTTACTATGAGTCCTGGAGAAGCACTTACACACTGAGGAGTTTCGCTTGCTTTATCAATATCTCTTTCATATTGTTGACAGAAATATCTTTGTATAATACAGATCCAAGTCAGCCATTTCTCTCCAAAAAATCCTATGGAATTAAAGGGTGCTAGGTAAGAAGATTCAAATAACTAAGGTAGCTAGATTGAGTGACTGGACAAAAAGGAGATAAAGTTGCCCAAGATGAGAGGAGAGGATTGAGGGAGACAAAGCTGAGCAGGGTGTAGGGCAAGTAAGAGGGAGGAAGGAAAGAAATTACTTGACATTCAAAGTGCAGTGGTTGCTCAACTTGGCTGCATATTGGAATCCAACTGGGGGTTTTTAAAAAGTGATGATGCTGGGCTATCACCTGCAGCGATTCTGCTGTAATTAGTATAGGGAAGGGACTACACATAAAAAATCTTAAGGTTCTTCAGGAGATTCTAATATGCATGCAAGGTTGATAACCACTATCATTTCTATGGAGCATCCCTTGAGCATCAGAATCTTGAAAGTTATTCTCTCATTTTATATTCATAATAACCTGGTTGGTATAGGAACCAATCTCAAAAAGGTTCCTCCCAACTGACCAAAAATGGGGCAATAGGGAACCTCAAAAGAATAACACTAAAATGGATTCAAACACATAAAATACATTCTAAATAATCCAAGTATTCATAAGGTTTGTTTTTGAGATAACGGGACTGTCCTAGAATGAGATTGTGGTGATAGTGGCGCAGCTCCGCAAATAGACTAAAACCACTAAACTGTACCCTTAATTATACAGTATGCTAATTATATATTAATTATATGTTAATAAGTTTATTATATGGCATGTAAATTAAATTTCAATAAAGTTGTTGAAAACAAACCAGGCATTCAGATGATATTTTAAAAAATACTCAATGGTTACCTTTGGAGGTATTAGTGAACCTACTCATTATTCTGAAAGTGGTAACTGATGGGACAGAATCGAGCATTTATCCCGCCTTTCTTTCAGAAAACTATACATCAAAGTAACCAAACAATCGATGAGGAAAAATTTTCATTTATAAAAGCATTGCAGTAACTAAATTACAAAGGAATGATAAATTTACCATATAATCATTTTGCAATTCCTAATGAAATAATGAATCTAGACAATGATGATTAATAGCTACTAAAATCAATCAATAGGTGGAAACCTGATAATGAAATTGACAATGAATAGATCTTACTGATAACATCTTACTGATAACATCTAATCCCATTGATCAACTCTTACCAAAATATTGAACATGAATCTGCTCAAGCGTTTGGGTCTGTGTATTGATTTACAGGGAAGATAGCACCATGATGAATAACAATGGAGGGGGGAAGCAATAATCAAAATCCAGACTATGTGAAAGCCTGTAGGAAAATTAACCTGGTTTCTTCAACAACTATATTTGAAGAAAAAAAGGAGAAGAAGGAAGAGCATAGGGAAAAGGGATCAGCAAACTTTTTCTGTAAAGTAACAAATGGTAAATATTTTGTACTTTGCAGGCCATATAGCCTCAGATGCAACCACTCAACTCCACTGTTGTGGTTGGAAAGGAGCCATATACAATTGTAAGTAAATGAGTATGGCTGTATGCCAATTAAACTTTATTTAAAAAAAAACTGGCTATGTTTCATGGCTTGTCAACCCCTGCAACAGATTTAGTAAAGAATTTAGAGGCACAGCAATCAAATACAATGTGTGGAGCTTATTTGGATTGAATGCCCAACTGTAAAAGTATTTAAGAAACAATCAGAAAAATGTAAGCACTAACCAGATATTTGATGATATTAGAATTATCGATATTTTTAATGAGAAAATGGTATTGTAATGTTTTAAAAAGTCCTTATATTTAGGGATAAACATTGAGTATTTAAAGATAAAATAATATGATACCTGAGATTTACTTCAATATAATGAAGTAGAGGTGGGAGAGCTAATGTAGGGAAAGGCAATAGGTGGGTGATTCTTGAAGTCCCTGGACCATCATCATCATCTGGGAACTTGTCAGAGATACAAATTCCCTGGGCACCAATCCAGACTAACCGAATCAGAAACCCTATGGGTGAAGTCAAGAAGCCTGTGTTTTAACAAGGCCTCGAAATGATTCTGAGGCATGTTAAAATTTGAGACTATATGTGTGTATATATATATATATATATATATATATATATATATATATATATAACTCAAGAATGAGCATGATGTGATAAGGGTTGCAATTTCATGTTGAGTATGTAAGGATTCATTATATAGTGCTATTCTGTATACTTTTTATATGTTTGAAAATTTCCAAATACAAAATCAAAGAAGAGGAAAATAAGAAGAAACAAAAGCAAAGAAAGAAATCACCAACAGTGATTTCCTTCCAAAAAGCACAGTATTGAAAATGGGTGTGTGCGTGTGGGGGGGGTGCATAGTTACAGCAGAGAAAACCTGGCAAGCACTACCTCAGCCAAGTGATTAAGGTCAACATCATCAGGGTAAGTCACGTTGATAGCATGGACCTTTGATATGATGTGATGAGAATGGTACCTGATCTCTGTGGTCTTCCTCCCCAAAACTCGTAAAAAAATCTAATCATAAGAAAAATATTGGATAAACTCCAACAGAGGGACATTCTACAAAATTCCTAACCAGTAGTCCTCAAAACTGTCAAGGTTATCAAAAATAAGGCAAGTTTCAGAAACTGTCAGAGCTAAGAGGGACCTAAGGAAACATGATGACTAAATGTAATGAAGTATCCTGGAAGGGTAATGGAACAGAAAAAGGACATTAAAGAAAAACTGAGAAAATCTGAAAATGTATGGACTTTAGTTAATAATAATGTACCAATATTGGTTCATTAATCATGACAAATATGGCATACAAATGTAAGATGTTAATAACAGGGGAAATTGGGTGTGAAGTATATGGGAACTCTGTACTATGTCAGAATTTTTCTGTAAATCTAAAACAATTCTAAAATAAAATATGTATTAAAAGAATATGCCTACATAGAAGGGCCTTGGCTTATGCAAGGGTCAAAACCATTTAGGCACTTGGAGATTAGAAAAGAAAGAAATAGTGAAGGTCAGAATAGTAACATGGATTGGTTTCCAAGTAGCCAGGCAAGGCCGGACAATTGGGAAGATTGTGACTGTCAAGGAAAGCCATAGGTCCATCATTCAGAAAACAAGCACCAGTGAACAGGCCCCACAAGAGGACTAAAACAGGAGCCAGGATCCAAAAATTTTGGGAGGTGAAATAACATGGCTTCTTCCCCTCTCCCCTGCACTCCTCTTTAACTCGCCACAGTATTCGAGCTATGTGATTATGACCAGTTAGCCACTTCCTTAAGGGGAGCCCTCTCAAAGTCTTTGGATAAACCATGAACTTAATAACGTTTCAATCAAACAGCCTGAATTTGGCACCTCTGCCTCAGGGAGAAACTCATTTAACTTACTCATCCCTACTGGAAAACTCCTTTGCAGTGTTTTCTTAAGAACCTTCCCCCATCAATTATCATATCACCTCTCTCTAACTCTCTGTCTCCCTCTAGCCCAGTGGTCCTAACCCTGGTTGCACATTAGAGTTATTATACCTTGGGGAACTTTAAAGGCTTCTGATGCCCAGGACACACCTAGCTATTATCAGTCATAATGTCTGGGGTGAAATTCAGACACGAATTTTTTTTAAAACTCCTCAGGTGATTCCAATGTTAAACATTCAGGTACTCATGATTTCTCCTCTAAATTACTGTAAAACATCCTAATTGTCTATTTCTACCACTATTCTTGAGCCCCTCTAATCCATTGTCATTACTGATACCAGAAAAAAAAATTTCTAAAATGCAGATCTCATCATGTCACTACTCCTCAGATGAAATGAATTCAGTAGCTCCTTACTTTCAGTAGTTTAGAAGCCGAAATCGTAAGCATGGCACATAGTAGATGCCATAAGTGTCCCATTCTTACCCCCTTGACCCTCACTTTCTTGTACATGACAACAGCTTGTTACCACCAGCACCTGTCAGTGTCTTCCTGAGGGCTGTTTTTCAGCCTCAGGGGAAAGCCCCAAAGAGCCAAAGGAGTTAAGTCTCCTGGGAGCAGCCTTCACCCAATAATAGATAAGAGATGGCCAGATATATATCGCAGCTCCCACTCCTCAAACAGGACAACTCACGAGATTCACCGACCCTCTAGAAGTCCCCGTAGATTGAGGCCCAGTTGCCCACAGCAGTAACCTGCTCTCATTCCCCCCTTCTCTACCAGTGCTTCCTGGGATCGTGTTCCAAATGAACCACTGGCCTTATCTCAGGGTCTATTTCTGGGAGAGCCCAACCTAATATATGGCCATTCATGACCCACCTTTTCTCCACTTCAGCCATTCCCTTCTTCTCCCTTTGAAGCTGCAGCCATACTGAACAATTTTACATATAGTTCTCCAAAGGTAACATGGTACCTCACACTTTGCTCCTTTGCGGATGCTGGCCACCTTATCTGGAATAATCAATTTAATTCCACCTTTCTTCACCCAGTAAACTCTAGCCTGTCCTTCCAAACACAGTTCAGTATCCACCTTTTCCCTGATCACTATCGCCCCCTCCCCCAAGTAAGGGTCTCTCATGTGTTCTTATGTCACCTTGTGCTTATAAAGCTGCTCTCTCATCGACTGTGGGTTCCTTTAGGCTCTCCAGCCATAGACCCCCTTCCTTATACCACCCAAACCCCTGGCATAACAAATACTAGCAAGTCAAAATAAAATGGATATAGTTTTCATGACCTATTATCCCTTATGTTCTCACCCCTGGAGAAAATGTTCAATAAGGAGTTTATCATCTAGGTTGAGAGACAAAACTATTTTCTTGTATTTCCCGATAATTGTTGTATAATCACAAGCAATATCAGAAACTATGCTATTTGCATAAATATAGCCAAATACCAATTTTGGTTCAGCACTGTTAATAGGTTTCACCATTAGCCTTAGCTTTGTAGCCCTGATGTTTTATTATTATCTCTGTATTTCAATGTTACCTTCCAGGCTCTGCAATTAAGCAAATTCTTAAGATTTTAAGTAAATAAGCTTGCACTGTTTTAAAGTGGCAAAAACACCCCGAGGGGTACTACTTAATCCTCTGATTCTCCCTTTCCGAGGGGCTTCTCAGCTGCAGCTGACAGTTTTATAACTACAGAGCCTCCTTGTCCAATAGGGCTAGGCTTTCTCCCATCCGCGCCACAGCACTCTGCCGGCCTCTGCAGAATATATTTATTTGCAGCATTTCAGCAGGAAGACCCTGGGAGGATGAGTCATCATTCTTATACAGAGAGTTGCCCTTGAGGCCACACTGAGAAAACTTCCTCCCTTTTATTATATAGAACAGGCCTCGATCAGAAAGCAAGTGTTCTGTTTATAGAAAAGTTTCTCACCTAGGCAGGAAATGACACTTCAGAAATGCTGAAAAATAAACGTAAGGGGGATATAATGTAATTTCTTGAACCCAGATGCATTACACGATACTAACTCCAGTTATAAATGTACTGAGCACCCACTATATGGATGAATCTATGCTTATTGCTTGGGAAGTTAGAGCATACAAGACAAGGTCCCTGCACCCAGCCCCCTCCCCAGGGAAATTCTTAGTTTAACATTTTAAAGATATTTAAGGATTTGCAGAGTCAACATCAAATGACTAGTTATAAAACCATACCACTATTGTGCTTGCCTATAAGTGGACAAATATATGAATACTTGAATTTATCTCTGTATTCTATATGGTCACTAACAGAATGGTGTGCTAATCAGAATCCCTTTGGAGGCCCCTTTCCAAGGACCTCCATTATTACATCTCCTTCTTGGTATCACTTTTGGTATCTAGAACAGTGAGACAAGTGAATTACACAGGGAAAGCAGAAATCACACACACAGAAGACCAAGATAAGGTTGAGGGGTATGCTGATGATGGGGGGGGCGTTAATTGCAGGGAGTGGTAGTAGAACACGTGTGAGGTTTGACTCTGGACTTCAAGAGCCTTGAGCAGCAGAGAAAATGAGCACAGCATGCAAGTATCAATGATATGAGGTTCAGAAAGTCCAAGAAAGCCTGCCAATCTCAGTAAGTAATAAAGCTTAGAGCAGCCAAACATGCCAGAATACAGTCAGCATGAGAAGCTAAGAGTAAGGGATGCAGTAAAGGAGTTTGTGGAAAGCATATAGCAGTATGGGGCACTGGATGTGAGCCAAAATTCTGAAGCCAGACCACCCAGTTTCAAATCTTTCTTCTACCAACGACTAGTTGGAAGTTATTTAATATTGTTCTGCCTCAGGTTTCTCATCTATAAATGAGAACAAACAATATACTACTTCCTCAATTCTAACATCCCCTTGAATGTAAGATGTACCATCTTACAATTTTATCTATTCTTTAAAATATTTAAAAATAGATAATTCCAAGGATACACACAAAAAAGAAAATTAGAGCCCAATCCTACTTACAAACATTATCACAAAAAATTCTACATTAAGTACTAGAAAAAATTTCAACAACAACCTCAGATCTTATACAATATCACAGGTAGAGCTTTCACTAGAATGTACTATGGCTTAAGACAAATATTAAATATATATCACATCAAAAATCCAAAGAAGAAAAACTATACTGTCAAAGAGACATTTAATAAAATTCTGTATCCATTTCTGAGATAAACCTTGTTAAACAAAAATGAGAAGAACATGACCTCACTTTAGCTAAAAGGAAAAACATTAAGCTAATAGTCAATGAACACAAAAACCATCCCATTAATTCCTAAATAAAAGTGTCTCTTTTATCATATTCTTACTTTGTCAGTGATCTGCGCGTGCTGGACAATGCAATAAGACAGGAAACAATAACCACAATTATATCATTCAGAAAATGGACTAAAATTCCTTTATAAAACTCAAGATAATCCAATAAAAATTATTTAAATCAACCAAAATCTAGCAGTCACAAAATGCAGAACAGATATAGAAAATATAAGACATTCTATTTATCAAAAAGTAATAGCTATTAAATAATAGCAACAAAATGCATAAATACCTCAGATAATCTTTGGTATAAGTACTCTGGAAAGCCAAAAAGTTTATTTGCGTAAATAGAGATATATACTGCAATCTACCTGTAAAGGGGTAATAATTAAAATAAGTAAATAGCTTCAAATTAATTTATAAATTCAAACAATCAAAATATTTTGTTAACAAAATGAAACTAAATGAAGAATATCCTATTAAGTAATTATTTTTTTTGGTAAAAAAAATGGTTTCAAAAACAGAGAACTTGCCCTAGGTTAAACACATCATAAAACTGCAACAATTAAAACAGTGTATCTAGCTCATAATGGGTGTTCCATAAATATTTTTAATAAATAGAACATGATTCAATATATGGATCAATATAACAGAAGAATTTGTTTTAAAATGAACTCTAAAACATGAAAATGTAGAATTTTTTTAATAAAAGGAAAACTTAACAGGCAGTTTAAAAGGGATACATGTTCAAAAGTTAGTGAAAATATATAAATATATATTTACATATATAGTAGATATATAAAGTAAACACTAACAGAGCTAAAAGGAGAAGTAAACAGCAATACAATAATTGTTGGGAACTTTGATACCCCACTCTCAGCAATGGACAGATCATCCAGACAGTGAGTCAATAAGGAAGCAGTGGGTTTGAACAATACTACAGACCAAATAGACCTAGTAGACATATATAAAACATCCCATCCAACAGAAGTATACACAGTCTTCTCAAGTGCACATAGAACATTTTCTAGAATAAATCATATGGTAGAACACAAATCATATCACAACAAATTCAAAAGGATAGAAATTATATCATCATGATAGTTTGAACCTAGAACTCAATAACAGGAGGAAAACTGGAAAATTCACAAATATCTGGAAATTAAACAACTCAACCTGAACCACCAGTGGGACAAAGCGGAAATCAAAAGGGAAATCGAAAAACATCTTGAGACAAACAAGAATGGAAACAATACACCAAAACGTATGGGATGTAGCAAAAGCAACATAATTTATAGGTATAAATGCATCCATTGAGAAAAAATAAAGATCTCAAATCCTAAAGTTATACCTAAAGGAACTAGAAAAAAGAAAAAAAAACTAAGTCGAAAGTTAGCAGAATAAAGGAAATAATAAACATTAGAGCAGAAATAAATGAAATAGAGAACAGGCAAACAATAGAAGAATTAAGAAAGCTAAGAGTTGTTTCTTCGAAAAGATAAAATTCACAAACCTTTTGCTAGATTAACCAAGAAAAAAACGAGGAGTCAAATGAATAAAATTATAAATGAAGGAGGAGACATTACAACTGATAGCACAGAAATACAAAGGATCATAAAAGACTACTATGAATAATTTTATGCCAACGGAATAACCTAGAAACAATTTATAAATTCCTAGAAACATACAACCTACCAAAAGTGAAACATGAAGAAACAGATACTCTGAACAGACCAATAATGAATAAGGAGATTGAATCAGTATCAAAGATCTCCCAAAAAAGGAAAGCACAGAACCAAATGATTTCACAGGTGAATTTAAGCAAATATTTAAAGAAAAAATTAACATCATTTCTTCTCAAACTCCTCCAAAAAACTGAAGAGGAGATAACCCTCTTGAACTCATTTTACAAGGCCGACATTACCCTAACACCAAAGCCAGATAAAGACACTAGAAGTAAAAGAAAACTGTAGGCCAATATCCTTGATAAATATAGACACCAAAATTCTCAACAGAGTATTAGCAAATCAAATTCAACAGCACAATAAAGGGATGGTACACTATGACCAAGTGGGATTCATGCATAGGACACAAGTACGATTCAATATATGCAAATAAACAAATTCGATACATCACATTAATAGAATGAAAGAAAAATCATAAAATGAATTTCCTCTAAGATTAGGACCATGACAATGGTACCCACTTTCACTGCTCCTATTCAACATAGTACTGGAAGTCCTAGCCAGAGCAATCAGGTAAGAAAAATAAATAAAAAGTATCTAAATCAGAAAGGAAGAAGTTAAATGGTCTATTTTCAGATGATATATTTTGTATAGAGAAAATCCTAATGATGACAAAAAACTGTTAGAACCAATAAATGAATTCAGAAAAGTTGCAGAATACAAAATCAATATATAAAAGTTGCATTTCTATACACTAACAATGAACTTTCTGAAAAAGGAATAAAGAAAACAGCCACATTTACAACAGTATCAAAAAACAGTATTTAGAAATACTTTAACTAAGGAGGTAAAATAGCTGTACAATGAAAATCATGAGACACTGATGAAAGAAAATGAAGAAGACACAAATAAATGGAAAGATATTCCATGTTCATGCATCAGGAGAATTAATGTTGTTAAAATGTCCATGCTACTCAAAGCCATCTACAGATCCATTGGATCTCCATGAAGATTCCAATAGCACTTTTTACAGGAATAGAAAAAAAAATCCTAAAATCGATATGGCAGTACAAAAGACCCCAAACAGCCTAAGCAATCCTGGGAGAGAATGAAGTTGGAAGCATCACACTTCCTGATTTAGAACTACACTTCAAGGCCATAGTGATCAAAACAGTGTGGTACTGGAATAAAAACTTATATGAAGACAAATGGAACAGAACCAAGAGTCCAGAAATAAAGCCATGCATACATGGTCAACTAATATTTGATAAGGGAATCAAAAATAGTTAATGAGAAAAATTATTCTCTTTAATAAATGGTGCTATGAAAACTGGATATTCAGATGCAAAAAGAATAAAACTGGACCCCTATTTTACAATAATTGCAAAATTTAATTTGAAATGGATTAACTTAAATGTAAAACCTGAAACCATAAAACTCCTTGAAAAAGAAAACAGGGAAAAACTCCTTGACATTGGCCTTGGTAATGAATTTTTGGATAGGACACCAAAAGCACAATGTGAAAAGCAAAAATCAACAAGTAGGTCTACATCAACATCAAAAGCATCTGTACAACAAAAGATATAATCAACAAAATGAAAAGGCAACCTACAAAATGGGAGAAAACATTTGCACACCATATATCTGATAAGGAGTTACAATCTAAAACATATAAGGAGTTTATACAACTCAATAGGAAAAAATAATAATAATCTGATTTAAAAATGGGCAAAGGACCTGAACAGACATTTTTCCAAAGAATATATACTAATGGCCAACAGGTACAGGAAAAGGTACTTAGCATCACTAATCAATAGAAAAATGTCAACCAAAACCACAATGAAATGTCACCTCCAACTCTTAGGATGACTATTATCAAAATGGCAAGAGACGACAAGTGCTGGTGAGGATGTGGAGAAAGGAAACTTTCATGCACTATTGGTGGAAATGTAAATTTGTACAACCACTATGATAAACAGTACTGAAGTTCCTCAAAAAATTAAAAATAGAAACTACCATATGATGCAGCAATTCCACTTCTATGTATATATCCAAAGGAAATAAAATCACTATCTCGAAGGGATACTTACACCTCTGAGTTCATTGCACCATTATTTATAATAGCCAACACATGCAAGCAATCTAAATGTCTGTTGATGGATGAACAGATAAAGGAAATGTGTGTGTGAGTATGTGAATACGTGCACGTGTGTGCGCGCACACACACACACACACACACTCACTCACACTGGAATATTATTACTTTTGCTGATGAGAATACTGTGGCATGGAGATATTAATTGCCCAAAGCCACATGGTTATTAAATAACAGGAAAGGATATAATACCATTAGATTGGGCTCCAAGGTTTGTAGTTTTGTTGTGTCCTGACTGTAAAGAGAGATGCAGAAGAGAGGGAAGATGTAATTAAATAATGCCAAGGCTGGTAATGTTTGCAATAATTTTACTGATTTTTCTTCTTTGTTATTTTGTTAATGTCTAAAATTTTTATTTGCTGACTACTTTAAGAATGAGAATGATAAAAGAACACTCAAATGTTACCAGCATGTACTATATCAACTCATGTTGCAGGCAGATTTGCCTTGTCTACAATTCTGCATTTATGCATAATTTACTGTGCATTACCTAAAGAAATGTTAGCTTTTCCAGGGTTGCCCATGGGAAAGGGAAAAATAAATTTCCCACTTCATTGTTAAGTTATGCTCCTGATTTTCTCATCAAAATGCCTGACAGATAATAACAGCAGCTATTCATAGTACACATGCATTTACTATACTAATGCCCAATGTCCTGAATGTAGGACATTTGTGGTGTAAGATGAAATGACAAGTTAATGAGGTTTTTCTCCTGAGTAGCTGGCAACAGGTCCAGTCAACATTATCTGTTTTTTGCCCAATGCAGAACGCATAGTAGGTGTGCGATACCTATATACTAAATAATAAAGAAATAAAGCTCTCTAAATTTCAACGTGGGATTTCTGCCATGCTGCATAATTTTAAAATGGTAATAGTATTTCATTCTACAAATATATTTGAGCATAGGCTCTGTGTCAGAGTTAGAGAACCAACAGTGAAACCAAGACAAGGTCTCTGCCCTCATTGGGTTTATCAGCAATTCAAACTCTAGAATGGGAGTCAGTAAGCTACGGCAGGCAAGCCAGATCCAGCACTTATCTGTTTTTGAACACCCTGTGAGCTAAGAATGATCTTACATGGTTAAATTACTGAAAAAATCAAAAGACAAGAATATGTCATGAAGCTTGGAAAATATATGAAATTCAAATTGTGTCCAAAAATACATTTTTATTGGAACACAGCCACACCCACCTGTTTACACATTGCCCATGGCTGCTTTCACTCTACAAAGATGGAGTTGAGTAATTAGGGCACAGACCACGTGGCTTGCAAAGCTTTAAATATTTCATATCTGAACTTTTACAGAAAAGGTTGAATGACCCCTGCATCTATTTTAATTGAAGACCTTTGAGGACTGAGTCTTTGCATTTTTTTTAACCAAAGTAGTACATGGCATGCTAACCTTGCTTCTCAGACTTTGCAAATTCAGATGCTGCTTTGGCTAGAGTACAGATTCTGCATGTCTAACCAGCTCCCAGGTAGGGATTTCTAGCTAGGTCTAGAGACGGGGTCCTTTAAATTTCTTCGAGAACTTGAGTCAAAGAGGAAAAAGATTGCAGCAGAAAAACAAAAGTAGCTTCAGAACCTAGCTTAATACGAATGGTGATTTTCTCTCAAAGGTTTACTGTTGTGGCAAAGATAAATGACAGAGATAGAAATTTCATTTCACAACTGTCTTAGGTTATTGTGCTTTCTTAGCAGAGCAAAGATGAACCATTTTCCAAAGAGTAAAAAGGGATTGTAGCTGTTTATTTGTTACTATGAGCTATTTGTGAAGTGAATACTGGGGAAACCTATTGGGTTGTCGGAAAAGTCATGATGTATTTTTCCTATATTTTTCATTGCAAAAATGTGTCATGACTTTTCCAACAACCCAATAATACTTGTGCCTGAATTCTGTTCAGAGGAAAGGAAAAAAAGACAAACTCATATAAACACTATTAATTTTTGAAATAACTTCTTTGCATCTATAAGAAGAATGGAATATTAATAAAATATGTAGTTTTATGTCTTCTCATTAAACATTAAAAGATGATTAAAAGCTCTCAGAACATACTGCCCCAAATTTTGAAGCCTGATTGTTTCTTGTAAACACTATGACTAAAAAACAAAAACAAAAGCTGTATGCTCAATATCAAGCATTGGTAAGAACATGGAGCAATTAGAGTTCTCATGCACTGTTGGTGGGTTTGTAAACTGGTACAATCACTTTGAAAAACAGTGAGTCAGTATCTACCAAAGCTTAATATGTGTGTTCCTTATGACTCATTACTTATACTCAACAGAAATGCATGCATACCGTATATCCAAGCACTGCTACAAGTATTTTTATTGCAGCATTCTTCTTCTTTTTTTTTAGTTTCAGGTGTACAAAACAATGTAATAGTTATACATTTATACCACTCACAAAGTGATACCCCCCAATATACTACCCCTCTGACATCAAATATAGCTGTTACAATTCCACCGACAATATATATATATATATATATATATATATATATATTTTTTTTTTTTTAATTATAGTTGGCATTCAATATTATTCAGCTTCAGCTTCAGGTATACAGCGCAGTGGTCAGGCATCTACACAGTCTATGAGGTGCTGTCCCTAATATGCAGCATTATTCTGCATTATCATTATTCTTAAGAAACTCAAAACTAGAAAAAACCTAAACGTTCATCAACAGTGGAATGGAAAAAAATTGTGGTATATTTAATACAACGAAATGTGCACAGCAATGAGAATGGGGAAAACAGAGCTGCACTAAAAATATGGTTAAATCTCACCAACATAATACTGAGAAAAACAATCCAGACATAACAGAGAACAAACTGTAAAGTTTGAGAAAGACAAAATCTATCTATGCTGCTACAAGCCAGGTACTTGTTACCTGCATAGGGGGATTAGTGACTGGAAGTGGATGCAGTGGGGCTACTGGGGTGCTGATAAACACTCTGCTTTGGGATTTGGCTGAGAAGCCCTTTGTTACTTCAGAAAGAACGTAATCACTAATAATTTGAATGAACTTATCTACACAATCATAGCACCCTCATGTAGACCACTCCTGATACAGTGATGTGAAGGCCACATGTAAGGACTCTCCATCCCAAAGCCACATGCCACCTTATGAACTGAGGAAAGCTTGGGTCCAAAGGGCCTTCTTTTTCAACAGTAACCCTGGAAGGAGGAGTGGTATTCCTAGCACAGTTTTAAGATTAGTTTAGAACAGCGGTTCTCAACCTGTGGGTCATGACCCCTTTGGGGGTCGAATGACCCTTTCACAGGGGTCGCCAGGTACTCGTATGTGGGTGCATGAGCATGTGGTCCTGGAGACGGATAGAGGAGCGGTGTCTCGGTTCCTAAGACCATCGAAAATATGAGTTTTCCGATTGTCTTAGGCGACCCCTGTGAAAGGTTGAGAACCGCTGGTTTAGAGGGACCTCATTTATTCCTCTATGCTGGGATTTTTCATCAAGAAGTCAGCATAGCCTCTCTTTGGGTGATTCCAGTTTCCACAGGAGTTTAAGAAGGACATGTAAGAAAAAACTGAGAACATCTCTGATGTACCTCTTTGTACCCGCTAGTGTTTATATAAAGAAATAAAAATCACAAACAATGCATATCTTGAGCGTGAAGGTATGGTTAATGAGACATCATTGGGAACAACCTGTAATTCCAACAATATTTATGAGATTGCATCCTAATGTCACAATCATCAAGAAAGCAAGAGTTGGCTCAATCCTGCTTACATCTGTAACCTCAGCATCTAGCAAAGTCCCAGACACACAGAAACTGGCTGAGTGAAAGGATATTTCGTGAATTGAAAATTTATGTTTATGAAAACTAATGATTTAGGAAAATGCTCACAAAATAAAATTCAGTGAAACAAGTCAGGGTACATATAAAATAAATAGATAAATAAATAACTTTTATGACACCACTGTTATAAAACCCAGAAAAGAACATACAAATATCAAAGGAAGAAAAAAAGAACAGGAAAAATAATTAAAGAAAAAAATCATGGAAATTATTGGTATTTGTTTACTTGTCTTCACTTATCCTTATTTACCAAATTTTTAATCATTAAAATATACTACTTTTTAAAATGGTCTTAAAAAGATGAAAGTGCATACGGTTGAAGAAATCAGAAACACTAACCAGAGAGAAGAATAAAAGGCGAAACACTTCAAGGGTCTGACACATGCACCAACTCAAAGCTGACCTTTGAGCCAGCATCCTGTACCCCTTCCTTACTAACATTGACACATGCTCACCTTTATATCCCCTATGAGGGCCAATGGCCTGAGGCCAGGTCTGCATCTGGGCACCCCTTTCTCTTCCATTCTAGGAGAGCAAGCAGGTCAGAGCTTCCCTGCCTCCCCTGGAGGCAATGGTATAGAGCTCCGGTCGACTCCCAGCACACTCTTTACCTGTTCGCTCACAAGTTTACAGATATACCTATTTTGTCTCTTCACTTCAGATTTCTGAAGCTCAATCTACTATCTGAGGAAAAGTGGACAAGCCTCAGAACACCTCTAGTTTGGGGCCTTTCCTGAATCCACATCGTCTGTCTCCCTCTTATCTCCCAGAGCAATAGGCTTTTGCTCCTATTTTCTCTGCCTCAAGTTTCCATCTCTCCTAAAAACCATTTCCTGAGCACTAGCCGTCCAGGGGCCCCATGTCCCAACCAGCTCTTAACCAACTCAGACAATCTCTACCAAATGACTCTGATACACGGTCTGAAACTGCCATAATTATTCCACATTTAACAAACACTCCCTCCCCGCAATATCACAGATTAAAGGATGATTAAGACATACTTTTTGCCCTCAGAATGGATATGTTATTAGGGAAAATAGCCATACAGGTTTAGGGAAGGCCTTGGAGAAGCAGAAAGATGTAAGAAGGAGAGATGAGAGATTACCAAAGATAATTACAGTTTTACAGTCCGAGGGGCCCTGTAGCCAAAGTCAAAGGTTGTTTAGACCTTAGAGGAAGCCTCTGAGGTCAATGACACTCTTGCTTCACTCAAAGGGGTTTGATGAACTTCCTAACAAATACATAGCCAGCAATCATGAAAACATCTATATACTTTCTATGTCCTTGCCTCTTCCATGACAACTGTGTTGCAAGATTTTTGGATTTTTACAGACAGGTTTGAGTCTCAGGAAAATTTGCTTGTTGCTGGGTACCTCACATGGTTGTCCACTTGTCATTCACTGAATAATATTATTTTTAAAAAGAGAAAAAACAAATACCATCTATTGTGACTATAATTTTATAAAAGACATAACCTCAGAGAAAAAGACATTCATTTAAATTGTAGAAATGTGGGCTGTTGTTGGGGGACCCATTGGCTTTCTGTATCCTGCCCCAGTTTATCAGCCAATTCCTATGAATATGGACTCTACCTGAATAGTATACCTGGGAATACTGGTTCTACCTCCATGGGCACATCTTAATATCCAGTAGGAAACAATATTTACTGTCTATGTCTGTTTGCAGTCAATGTCCTAGTTTGGGTTCCTCATAAGCAGACCCTGAGCCAAGGATTGGAATATAAACCCAAGAATCACTGGGAGGCTAGTGGGGAGGCAGGACAGGGAAAGAAGCAACATACACTGTGGGCAACCAGGCTCAAGAAGGAACTGCTGGGGACTGGGCAGCACCTTGGATATATATCAATCAATTCCCTGTCCATCATTAGTGGAGGACCACCTCCACGAGCATAATTCCCTGATACTATTGGTCTGCTCCTATCACTGGTCAAGCCTGCTCCTATAACCAGAAGAAGTCCTCAATTCACAAGAGAATTCATAGGTTTCAAAATAAGAGCATTTCCTGTATTCCCTGGAGCTTCCAAAAGGCATTCTGGACACCTTGTGATCTCTCTTTTAGTAAGGGCTTAACACATCCGGAAGAAAACAAAAGTAAGAACTCTAGAGCACAGAAGGTGTTGGGACTGATTTATGTCATCAGCTTCTGTTCCTCTCCCCCACCCCAGGCAGTCAGGTAATGGAAAAAAACATTTAGTACATGAGGGATTTAGGAAGTGTCAGAAAGAGTTTGAAAAAAAAAAACCACCTTAAATTTATTTCACCTTCCTAATTTAAAGCTAAAATTAGTCACCACTGAATAAATCACAAAGGCTACTGGAACCTCTTCACAGAATCTTGCCAAGATATGATGTGTAAGGCTTTGTTATTTGTGCTTTCACTTCAGGTTCATATTTGTTGGTAACATAGTTTCACCCATGCTGTCTCTTCATATAGCCATCTATAGCTATACAGATAGCTATATAAAGATATAAGGAACAAGAGGGTCAAGATTTGTGGGGCCAGATCCTGGGAGATTTAGTTATTCCATCACCCCAAAGATATTTGCTGAACCTCTGTGATGTTCAGCAAATATCTTTGGGCTGAAGGCATGGAGTAGAGGCTCAAGATTCAAAGATGAGAAAGATGTTCTCCTGTTCTCAAGGAGCTCACAGTGTAATAGTCAGAAAAAAAGATGCAACATGGAAAATGAGGAATTACAGTACCCATTGTTGCCAAATCAAAGCAAGGATTTTGGAACCAGAAACCCAGCTCAGGAATAGGAAAAGGCTGGCAAGTCTCTGTCCAAGGAAAGAGCTTGGGTTAAGTTAGATAACAGCAAAATCAATGAAAGTATAGAAGTGAGCCTAAAACATGGGCAAGAATTCGGCCCTTGTCTTCTCCAGTCCTCATTAATGCTTCTTTCCCTGGAAACCACTACCCCCCACCCAAACAGACTCCAACTGTGTCAGGAACATCAGTCCCACCATTTGGACCTGAAATTAGTCCTGTTTTGGACTCCACAACAGGGATGCATGAGGTGAATCCTGGGTGCCCAATATCTTGTCCTCACTCTTGCTATGTTTGTTTATCTTGTAGATTTGAGTTTTTACCCTAGTACCATATTGGCATTGAGCACTTCTCTAAACAGTGGCCCACTTGACCAGAACCCTAATTCTCTTCCAAATATTGGGTCATCAGGAAAGTCATGATGCATGTTTGCATTGAAAAACAGAAAAATACGTCATGACTTTCCCGACGACCCAATATTTAAGTATATCCTTCTTCCCTAGATGGACAGGTCATCTTGCCACATCTCTTCTACATCCCCCACAACCTCTACAAGGTTCCTGGATCCTATCCTGATTAATCATCTTGTCCCACACTTGAGTGACTCTGAGTACCAAACACTATCTGTGTATGCTGCTCCTGTGCCCCATCTAACAGACTAGTATCAGCATTGGAAAGAATAAGAATGATAGCAACTGACATTTATGTATACCCATTATGTTCCAGGTACTGGATTATATACAGTATCATGTAATCCTCACCCTATCAGGAAAGTACTCTAATTATCTCAATTTTACAGAAGGGGAAATAGGCTTAAAGGACTTAAGGTGACACCTCATAAGGAGAGTAACCAAGTATGGGATACAGTTCTGTTCTCCATCATGTTCTAAGCTCCTAATGCCTACTACACTGAGCCCTGTTTAGGGATTATGGGTAGGGGTGGTGTTAAATCCCTTGGGGATATGCCTTTTAGTTCCCCAAGCCCACAAGGCCACTGCTTTCCTTCCACAAGTCCATGTGCTACTACCAAAGCCCCAAGAAGCCTCTCAGCAGACCTCCACTGATGTATGACATTGGGCTTAATTTCCAGGTTCTTTCTTTCCAACTATGAAGTGCTCTGAGGATATTAAAATATGGGGGCCTACGAGCACACAAGAAATGAATACAGTTGACTACAGGAAGGGTAAAGAAGGTAGCTGCTGCAGATGTGTCTCTATAAAGAGATAAATCTCCAGAAGGAAAAAAACAATGTTCTCATGAATTTGACTGCAGAGCTGACACTCACATATTTGAAGTGATAACAACCAGAGGTGCCGACTGTTTCATTGTCTGATAATTCTTCTAATATTAGTAATTTTAACCAGACTTTCAATATTGACACTGGACATGGCTTGAATTTATGTCACAATATATGTATGAGCAGCATAATCCATTGGCAAGACCTAGTGCAAAGCTCACAGTTAACGTTGGAATCATTTCTACCACTTCCTCCCCAGTCACTTTCTAGTTGAAGTTACATAGATTGGATGGAATTTATAAAGTTTTGGCAGCTGCTAGCAGACAAATGCCATATTATTATTTTAAAATTTTAGCTGCTGATCCACAGCACAATAAATCCAAGACACACCTCTCTGGACCAGCTGGAGGCATAGTGGGATTTGCTGCTCCTGGAGTTGTCCAAGTGCTATGCAATATCCTCCATCCCAACTGCCCCATCTTAGTTTCCCATTCCTGGTTTCATCAACAAATCATACTAGCATCACTGTCTATTGAAAAGAATGATGTACAAACAGAAACTCCATCTAAAGGTTGAGTGAAAAGCTCAGGTACTTCACAGGACCATGATCTGAATCATCAGACAATAATTTATTTGAGGCTTCTCTTCCACTGATCTTTTGTCTTATTCTTACAGTGCAAGCATTTTTTTCTATTTAAAAAATTGGTAGCATGCATTAACTAACAGCCTGACATTGATACTTCTTATGTGGGTACTAGATTTATCGGGGTGATCACTTCATTAGTTATATAAATGTCTAACCACTATGTGGTACACCTGAAACTAATATAATACTGTATGTCAACTGCAAATGAAAAGTGAAACAATTATTTAAAAAACTCTAAATATAACCAACTCTTAAAAGATAATTTACATAATTCCTATCAGTTATTCTGTTTGGGTGATGATAGTCTAGTGTATGATCATATTTTACTAACACTTCCTTATTCCAGTTCTCTGTAGGTTCCTCTAAGAAGATGAGAGCAACTCATCCTTCCCAGGACACCAGGGGAAAATAGTAACACACAAAGTCAATCATCATTATATTTGGTGCTGAGGAGTGTAGTAGTAGGAAATCAAACAAGCATTTGAACATGAGAACAAGATAACTTTGCTTTGTGATGTGCACATGTCCTCTGCACCCACCCCGCCCGCTGCATATACTCACAATCTAAAAACACCTGTCTGAACAGACTTTAGGTCATAATTCTACTTTCCTACAGGGGAGCACAAAGAACAACGTGATTTTCTCTGTGATTACCTAGCTGCACAACAATTAGAGACATTATAGGGCAAACCTCAACCCTATTTCTACAGATACTCCACTTATAATTTAATAATACAAATAAGATGTCTTTTTACTGTCCTTTCCTTTTCACTACTAATTGTCCTTAGCATGAAGCAAATTAAAAATATTAAAAGTAGTCACATCACCATTCCACTCTTTTTTTATTAGTTTCACATGTACAACGCAAAATAATACCTAGACATTTATACCCCTCACAAAGTGATAACCCCTCCCCCAAAGCTACTACCCCTCTGACATCGAATATAGCTGTTAACAATTCCATTGACTCTATTCCCTATGCTGTACTTCACATCCTGTCGGGGATGGGGGGAGAAACATAAATATATATCACTGTTCCACTCTTGAACTTTTAAACAGCAATAGTGAATACAATATAACACATTTAAATTTTTTAAATACTTTTAAAATATGACTTCCCTATCATTTTCCCCTCACCATATTGACACATGACATATGTAAACACACACACATATATATTCACCCATTCCCATACCCTTGAACACACACACACAAGCTCACAGATGCTCATATACGTATACCTACCCTCTTCCTTCCCCCGTACTCACATTCTTGATGGCAAGGTTAGGAAGTATCAGAGAAGCAGCAATTTACCTGACAGGGCCTGGTCTAAAATTTGGATTCCCAGGAGTATCAGAAACAAAATGTGATATTATAGCTGTTGCAACGTTACTGACAGTATAGCACCAGGTGGGTACTAGACTAATTGGGGGAGATCACTGCATAAATTACATAAATGTCTAACAACTATGTTGTACACCTGAAATGAATATAAAATAATATTGAATGTCAACTGTAACTGAAAAAAATGATTAAGAAAATTCTTTTTAAATAAAAGAAAATGTGATATAACAGTAAATAAAGGAATATTTAGGACTCAGAAAATGTCACTGTAAAGATTAGAAAGATATGTACATATGTTTTAGTTTGCTCTCCCCCAGAAGCAGAATCTGCAATAAGGATTTGAGGGCAGGTAGTTTATTTGGGAGGGAAGGAGAAATGAGTGGCGGGACAGGGGGAAGAAGGCAGCCAATAGAGAGTACTATAAATGAGTAGGTTGACCCTGTAGGAAATTGGAGCTTGAGGCCTCTAGGAAAATCTGGGAGCCAGTACACAATGGGCAACTCAAAATTATTGGCCCCAACCCAGAAATGAATGAGGTGGGGAGAGAATAATTCCATGACGCTCTTTATGACCTGCTATAGGTGGGCAAAAAAGACTTTGGAAACTAGAGAGGACCCTCAGACCAATAAAAGTGTTTGCTGGCAAGTTACATGAAATGGTGAGGGACACAGATGACATCTATTACCAAAAAAACCCAACCAACCAACCAAATAAACAAACAAAAAATCAATTGCTTCTGTGTATATTTTAGCATGTTCTAGAGTGTGTGCCTTAGCTTATAGCTATGTGAGAGAAAAAATGCTTCTATGAATGTGGCACAAGACATTCTGTACCATAGAAAAAAGAACAGGCCAACAGTAAAATGGAAAAGACTCTCCAAATGGCAAGGAAAAAAACCTATGGAGAAGCAAAACAGAGTGAACTGTAGAGCACGTACACCAGATGTTGGCTTAAAAAATGCCACAGTGATAAAATGTTTCTGCAGTAGACAGAAATAGCATTAGTTCATTCCAGCCATGAAAATTATGAAGAAAAATACATGCTAGAGTCATCTAGATGTGGCAGCTATCTGGATTTAAAATATCTTACATGTTTCAAAAAAATTAATCTATAAAAATAAGGCAGGGTAAAACAATATCAGAGCAATTGGAAATGCCCAGAAGTTTTATGGAGAAAGATGGCCTTCCAGAGAATAGTATGATAACTTTGCACTAGATAATATTCAGATGGTAAAGACAGTTCACTGGCTGCTTGAGAAAGAGGCATGTGGCTAGATAAAAGAGAGTCTAGCAAATTAGACAAGGAAGAACAAAGAGCTGTGGTAGATTGCAAACATGGCCACAAATCTTCCCCTCCCCATCATCATACTCTTGTGATCAAGATATTTTTGTAACTCTACCCATCAAGGGGTAGGATTTAGTTTTCCATCACCAAAACCTGGGCTGGTTCTGAGCGTCTTGACCAAAGGGATAAAAACTCAAGACAAGTAGAAGCCTGCAGAATGAAGAGCAACACTGAACCCAGTTTCCATCACACTTGTCCCCCATCTCCTAACTGCCAGCAAACTGCCAGATATATGACCAAGGCCTAAGAGTTATGCTGAGCCTGACCCAGACCAGATGAACCACCTGGTACATGGTGGCTGTTCTAAGTCACTAAGATTTGGAATAGGTTTGTCATGCAGCAAAATGTAGTCTTTAAGACCCTGACAGAGCTTCAGGATTAACATGCATTTCCTGCTTTACCAATATTTATTGATTACTTACTATGACCTGCCAATGTTCTGGATTTAGGGAATACATAAATGATAAAGTGTCAAAGTATCTACTCTCATGGAACTTACGTTCAGATGTGAAGAAATATCTAAGCAAATAATAAACAGAACATGCCAGATAATGGTAAGAGCAGAGAAGGAATGTAAAGAGGATGAGGGAGTGAGTGACAGAGGTTCAACACAGTGAGATAAGAGTCAGGACAACCTCTCTGTGGACCTGACATTTGCTCTGGTCTCCAGCTACCTCTCCATCTCCAACTCTCTCCCTGTAGGTCCCTTCACTCCAGTCACACTGGCCTCCTCTTGTAACCCGCCAGGTACACTGTTGCCTCAGGGACTTTGTACTCACTATTACCTTCACTTCCTTCATGGGAGTGTCTTTGAGAAGAGCCTTCTGAATGGAGGGAACAGTGAGTGAAGTTGCTATTACGTGAGGCAGGGAAACTGGGGAGGAGTGGTACTAAAAATGCTTTCCATTGTTCCCTCGGGTCCAAGCTAAAAATGATATGGTAAGCTGGGGATGATCCCACAGAGAGCCTAACCTCTGAAGGGAAATGGTGCAGAACCCACCAGGAGACAGAGGGAATATGACGCCATGAAAAGAGTGCATTTCCTAACATGAATATATGGATGCTTTCAGTATACCTAGCTTCTTCAAATAAGGGAAGCTTGAGCCAGGAATGGGTCCTCTTGATCAAAGGAATCTAATATGCAGGGCATGTTACAGATTTAGGTTCTGTTTAAACACTTGACTGTCATGGCTTTTCCTTCAGAAAGCTACCAGGGCCACTGTATACAATCTTCAGTTGTTATAAAAGTTGGGAAGGGGATAAGGTTCTGAACTCCATGTTCAGCCCCAGGATGTAGTGTTATTCTTTTTTTTTCTTTGTTTCCAAATGAGAAAATCCAGCTTCAGAAAATTTACATAGCAAATTATCTATGTGAAATTCCAAGTCATGTGTGTCTCACTTCAACTACACTGTGAGTGTTAAATTCCCTTCTCTGGACCCTCGAATCAGTCCTTCTTTGGCTGAACAATTCAAAATAAGGCCATCTCCTCTCCTTTCACAATTTAAGAACAACTTTGATGTCTCACCTATATTTTCTTTGCTTCTACAGGTTGAATGTCTCCAATTCATTTAATGCCTCCTCAGTTGACATGGTGTCCATATCTTCCGGTCTCACTCAGTGATGCTTTTCTTGCAGTGAGGGGCCTGGTCTCACTCCCCATCACATTCACTAATATTAAGTTTATAGTACAATAAAACCTCCAGGTATTTAATCCTAAACTATATTCCTTGATCTCCCTCTCAGTCTCATGCAATGTAGTTTGTTTTTTTTTAATTAAGGTTTATTGGGGTGACAAAAAAGGAACCTTCATACACTGTTGATAGGAATGCAGATTGGTGCAGCCCCTATGGAAGGCAATGTATTTTTTAAATTGAAATGTGTCTTTTGTTAGGGTTTTTCTAGAAGCAGCCTCTGTGACAAAAATGTAAGTATGAGTGATATTGTAGGAGGTGATCCCAGGAAACCTTGATAATGGAATAAGGAAATTAGGCAGGAAAGGGAAAATATGTAAGAAAGTATTATCAGGGGCCAGCTGAGTGGCACGCTGGTTAAGAGTTAGCTTGGGGCGCCAGCTCTGAGCAGCAGGGCCCCAGTTCGGATCCCACATATGAGGGCCAGTGACACTGCCCTCTATAGCTAAGATGATGAACAACAGCTCAACCTGGAGCTGGGCTGCCGTGAGTCGCCGGCGACGGCGTAGGCTGCAGCCCCTGCTGCTGTGGGCTGCCATGAACTACCGTGAGTGGCTGGCAGCCGGCGTGAGCAGCGGGCAGCTGGTGTGAGCTGCCAAAGAGCCGCTGTGAGCGGCCATCCAGTGGCCGGTGACCTATTTGCCTTAAGGGAAGAGCACAATGATAAAATCAACATGGGCCAGTGAAGCATCGTCCTCCACAACTAGACTGAAGAACAAAAGGACAGCAACTTGTCTGTTCCCCTTCCCCAATTCCCCAGTAAAATCTTTTTAAAAAAGCATTATCAATCACATATCTTCTTGGGCAACCTAAGCATAATCCCTCTAGGGAACTCTGGGAGACCATGCAGAAAACAACTCAGAGGTATGCCTGCTGAGCAGTGAGGAACTGGATTATTTGTCCACCAACAACCCTTAATGTGATAAACATCTCATTATACTTTCACTCCTGCCCCTGACAAAAAGGTACACAAGGGAGTGCAGAAACTACTGAGTCATTCCATCCACGCCATGTTGGTTGCATGTATTCAAATGTTGTTAAATATATTCAAGTTAGCTATTCATTAAGCAGACCCCAAAATACCTCTACTTTATGAAAGCTATAGTACCTGAAAAAATGAAACTGTTTTTAATGCCTTTTTCTTCAAAATAATTTATTGTTCGGAATTATGCAGACTACTACACTTTCTTCCAATAAGCCAGAATTAGCACATTTGTCACAACTTACCATTTAATCCCCTGAACCAGGAAACTGTCCCTGAATTCAAGAAAACATGGCCTTTGGGGCCTGTTTCCTTCTGGCATGAAGATTTCAGCTGGCAATCTTTACTGTCTCATATCCAGAGCATTTCTGGTTTTATACACATTTACTAATACTCCAAGATCAGAGTTACTTCTGGGTAAATAAATGCAGGGAGGAACAATAAGGTTTACTGTGCCAAATTTTGTCCTCACCAGGGTTTTCAAAAAGAACTTTTAATGTCCTATTTCCTATGCTGGATGATTTTCTGACACACAATACACATGTTGAAAATACAAATATAAACAAGATTAATGTCTCTCCTTCAACAAGAAGAGAATTCTCCCTTCTCAAGGAAAGACAAGGCTGGATAGTGGCCTCATTTCATCAGGATATGCATTCTAATTAAGGAAAGAAACTGCATGAAGACAGAGCACTGATGAAGTAAGCCTCGGAGGAAAAACCTCTGCTGTCCCCTTTGCTAGATGCTCCTTTGCATTTTCATAAATGTATTAGATTGTATTATACAGATGGAAATATTAAACAGTATTCCTCGCACTTTAAATTTTTCAGTAAACTACAGGTCTCAATGAAAACAAAGCTTTGAAACTATCAAATCCCCATGAGGTGTATGGCAGTTTGACTTCTCCCTGTTATGTACAAACCTATTCCTAGAGCAACCCATATATTGGTTCCTTTAAAATAGTTTGGTCATTATCTTTTGGTTATCTCATTTGCAACAAAGTTAAAAATTGTGGGACCATTACAACACTAATTAGGAATGACTAGTATATACATTTTTGTGTTCAAAATATTGATGGTTCCTTTATGTCCCATAATATCCAGAGAACAACACAGTAGGCTTATCTTCCAACTGCCCTACTGTGTTGTTCTCTGGATACTATGAGGCATGAAGGAACCAAGTAATAGTTGCCCCCTATAGAACAGAACCTAAAAAGTTTCAGCAGCCAGCTTTTAACCAACTGTTCAGTTAGATGCCCTCCTGTAGGTCAGAAGTGGCAAATGCGTGGTGTCAGCATGCTGCCTCCCCTCCCCAACATGTGAGAAACACCACAAAGCAGAGCCCTAATAATTAATCTTTCTCAGTTAGACCCTGTAGGCAGCTAGACGGATCGATCAAGCTGGGCACCAAGAAGAACCAGCAGATCCCTGACTGTGCTAGTGTGACCCAGTATCTGAATGTGTGTCCCACCAGGCAACTTACACTAACTTCTAAGCCAAGTGTGCTCACTCTATAAAGTCAAAGTAGTGGGTACATATGATACCCAAATATTTCATCTGGTTAGGAAAACGTGAACTAAGAATTGCAAAGGTCTCAGATACATGGGTGCCACAGCCCCACAATTTATAAGGAGAAAGTTCTCCTTAAACAGAGCATAAACTTCTCTAGCACAAGTCGAAGCACCCAATCAGCCTAAATGCTTTTTTAGTGAATGAGTTATTGAAATAATTCACCCTGAAATTTCAGGGGCAAGGCATGCTGCCTCTCCATAAAACAAATGAGTAAGACTCAATCTCAGCCTACCTGGCGTGTGTACAGTTTAGGTAAAAATGAAAACATTTTCATACTTTTACCAGTGTTCCTCTATAAAGAAAGGAAAACCTAATTTGTTCCCCTGCTCCTTAAATAAGTACTGTACTTACAAAATGGATTCACATCATCTCATAATCTTTAGCAGTCTTGACCTTGAGATTTCAAGTAGCCTGTCACGATGCTTGCATAAAGGAGCTTTCTGCTCACCCAGCAGACTTCAGAAATCCACTCTGCCCTAGTTCCCATTGCTACCTATCAGCTCACATTGTCAAGAAGCAGAGAAAATCATACTCTTCTGGACACTTAATTCCCCCTATTTCCATCCAAAAGTTTTCCTTTGCAGCAACATGTCATCAAGTAAAAAATGTTTATTATCTCTAATCTATCTATCCTTCAATAGTTTCCATTTTTCTCCCATGGACAGCTCTAAACCAGTCATTCCTAACCTTTTCAGGCAATCCTCACAGTCCAGCCAACCAACTGATGGTGTATAATCTTTTGTTTTTCATTTCAACAATGATACTTCCCATTGCAGACCAAACTTGCAATTATTACACTGGTCTGTACCTTGCTGCTTCCCTTGGAAATTGCATTTCCCACTTCTGACATCGTCTGTGCTCTTCACAATTCCAGTGAGTCTTTTCATGTGGTCCTGAGAAAAACACCCAAGTTTCAGTGGAACACAGGAACACACACTGAATAGGAATTCCCTAATACCTAAGGAATTAGAGCTTTTGCTTCTCCCCCAACTTTGCATGCAACCACACATATCACTGATGCAATATAGTGTGATATATGGCAGATGAATACTGAATATATATATATATATTAATTATATAAATTATATATATATAATTTACATGTTGTTCTGTAGGGGGCAACTATTACTTGGTTTAATCATTCAGGGCATTAGAAGGTAACTGCAACTGCCATTGGTACCAGAACAAAGCATGGAGCTCCTTTTCCTTGAGCTTATACTGAGGTTACAGAGGAATGATCTAAGAAATGCCTGCTGCCACACCTCTGACCTTAGTTGGGACAGGGATCCAACTGGGATGGGAATGTACTTCTTCCCTCTTCACACAGGTCAGAGGGTACAATCAAGCAGGGCTGCTGTCTGAAAAGGGTCAGTCAGGTAATAAAGCCAGAAGTGATAGTCAATAATGAGTGGTCAGAAAAATAATGACACAGAGCCAACTAGAATCAAGGAAGTCGGTGCATATTAAGAACTGTAATTACAGCAAAATAGGAAAAAATAGATTTAGATTTATTCCACACAGAGTCTGGGGTTGAGAATAATTTTTCTGAATTTGTAGGCTCACTTTTCAATGGATAAACTATATGTGTTGAAAGGCAAAGAATAAGGTGAAGAATAGTGGGCTGCAATTAACAATATCCGATTTATAAAACAGTTAATTGACAAAAGTAAATGCATACACACTAATAATAATGCACATGGTAATTTGGCATGAACGCTAATTGTTTATAAAAAAAAAGGTGAAAATCTTACCCAGCACTATCTTTGTCGTCTTCTCTTAGTGCTTGAACTTATGATTCATTAGGTCCGCTGCTTATTAACATAGCAATTTGCAATGGTCTCATCTTTGTAACAGGGATAATTAAACAACCCTACAAGACTCTAAGTCTGTCATCAATGGTCTAACATTCTCTAGCTCTTGCCATTCCCAATTAGCTCCAACTCTATTCTGTACTTTAAGGTTTGCTCACTTTCAATGTATTACCTGCAAAGATGGGCTGCAAATAGCCTTGTGGTTATCTCAGAGTGGTTCCTCTCTCTGAGCAGTAGTGTATGAAATGGAGTTCTCACTCTGGCTGCCCTGAATTTCTGAAAGAGGCACAACACGTTCTAACATGTATAGTTTTCTAAAGAACTCCCCAGCAGAAATCATTGCCTCCGATTTTCTTGTCACAAAGACCAATCATTTCTTCTGGCTACACTAACTCTGCCATTTAGTCGTTTTATGCCCAATCCTGTGTGGGGATACAGGAACATGAATTTTATTTTTCTATAAAAAGATTACAGAAAATGTGGCATTCATTTCTGTCTCCAGGATCAGAAAGCTCTAGAGCCCTGATTTCATCTTGTCAGTTGTGCAATGCACAGTGCTTCCCGAGAGCCCACCATGGGATTCTCTGTGGCTCACCCTACAGGTGCTGGTGAGGAAAGATGATAGAGCAATTGGGAAGGTTATCCTGAGTCATTTCTCATCTCAGTGGACAGGCAGGCCCAGCAAACCCACAGAGCCGGTCTCAGAATAGCAGAAAAGTACTTGGGTTATTAATTCACCCTCTCTCAACTCATATCTGCCCCTCTTCCCTGGGCTGCTTTATGACGTGGGGGCTGGGACTCTGCAATCCACATTTCTGCTTTGCTGGCTGGAGCCCTATTAGGCTCTAGAGGGGACTTCAGGGCTAGAGGAAAAAGGACTTGCTCCTTCCTGTCTGCTTCCTGGGAGGCTTTCTCCACCAACACTCCTCCACTGCAGTGGCGGTACCATCCCGTGACAGCAGCCGAATGCAGTTTGCAGATTTTTTCAACCCTTGTAGAACCCCTTCATTGTTCTCCCCTCAGAAACTTCAGAATCAGCCATCCTCGTAGATCTGGGTTTCACTCCATTGGAACACTCCTCTGAGGGGCTAAATTTTAAGAAGTCTAGCCTCTTCTTTTTGTTTCCCTAGCCCCAGAGGTGAGCGTTGTTTCCAGTAGTTTCTCCTTCCCTGATTCCTTAGTGTTTTGCCACTGTTTAGTGTCTTAGTCAACAGTGTTATACCTTGTTAACAATGCTTTACACCTAGGTACAGCTTTTCCCTGTTCAAGTACCGCAGGATAACATCATTTCATTCAACATCATTTTGTTCTAACGTTGATGAGACGCTGTAGGAACACAATTCTCCTTTATATCATTAGCCTACGGTAAAACTGATTCTGTGATATGTTGTTTCACTTAAAGTCGCAGAACCTATTGACAATGTTAAGTGAAGATGTAGTGTTATTCATGAGGTTTCTGCCTCCTCACCAGACCCTGACTGATACACAATTCCAAGAGCACCCAGCCTTTAAAACACAACAGGTTTTCAGAAACCTGCTGAGCAGTCTGACTGCCACAAAAGCCCACCGGGCACTCACACAAGTGTATTTCCCTTTTTCTCACCAAAGGCAACATCCTCCACAAAACCATGAGATTTAAAATAGGTAGAGCGGCTTGTAGCATTCAGTGATACCCAAAAACTCAAAGTTATGTATACAAATCTAGGGCTTTATGCCAGCCAGTCCTTATCGGATACTCCTATGCCCCACAGTAGACATAGAAGCCTTCCAACCTGTCTTCGTTGACAATACGCCTAAGAGTGGCACGAGGAGCCTCCCGGAGCTCAGGCTGCCCCCTGGCTCCTACTGCCATGCCCACTCCACATTCCTGGGCTTCGTCTCCAGTGCTGGGTTTGCTCCACCTGGGCTTGGGCCCCCATTCTTGGAGAGCTGGAGCCCGGTCTTTCCATTTGCTCAGGCTCTGCCTCAATCTCAGTCAACTCCGCTGGAAAGAAAACTGCAGCTCAGCGATTCCTGCTGTCAAGACCCCACCTACTGCCTGAATCTTCTGAATACAATGGTAGCCCAACTCTTTTTTTGTTGTTGTTATTTATTTTTTCAGTTACAGTGGACATTCAGTATTATATTATATTGTTCCAGTTCCACAGCATAGTGGTTAGACATTTATATAATTTATGCAATGATTCCTCCCCCCACCCCAATTAGTCTAGTACCCACCTGGCACTATACATACTTGTTGCAACACTATTGACTGTATTTTCTATGCTGTACTTTACATCCCCATGACCATTTTCTTAATATAAATTTACTAAAGCCTAAGATGCTTACTCTACAGCTGGGTCAATCCTCCTAGGGCCCTCCGGTCTCTGTTTATGCCCCTGTCTGTCCTTGGTCAAAGTTAGAGTCCCAGCAACCCTGCCAACAAGGAACTCACAATTTATGACAATACACTCCCTTACTAATGGATGATCTGTGTTGTTAAAAGATTATTTCTGAGGAATATGACGTGACTCTCTGGTGAGTTTGTAAGGGCCAGGAAGGCTCTAGGCATGAGCAGACACTGAGTGAAGAGACATTGCCAGAAACAGACCCCCTTCCAACCACAACCATGCTGGTCATTGAGAAGCAATACTCAGCTCACCCGACAGATGTGTCCTCCTCTTCAACCCATACTTCTCAGCTCCAAGAGACAGCCAATACTATGACCATATCTGCTTCCTTCCTAGGTCCCCCAAAGACCTTGAGGGAAGGACTTAGAATAAACTCTAAGATCTGCCTCAAATTTGGTTTTTCGTTTCCTTACAATCTGATGTGTCATGCCACCTGTTTTGTGCATTTGGGGGGAACATAGCCATGTCCATTTATTTACATACAGTCTCTAGCTGTTTTCTCACTAATAGGGCAGAGGTGGGTAGTCATGCCTGAGACCGTGTGGCCCACAAAGCCAAAAAAATCACTACCTGACCCTTACAGAGAAAGTTTGCTGACTCCTCTTTATAATCACTTTGGGATATGCATTAACTATGGGAGGTGATGGATGTGTTAACTACCTTGATTGTGGTAATCATTTCACAATATACATGTATATCAAATCATCACATTGCATATCTTAAATATATGCAATTTCTTTTGTCAATTACACCTCAATCAAGCTAGAAAAAGACAGGAATTATTTAGTTTAATTCACTAAAGCTCTACTGCTATCTGTTTTAGGATCATAGTGAGGGACTATAAAGACAAAGGCTTAGCAATAGCTGACCACGTCTGGGGCCCTGAAAATTACTTGTCATTAGTATCTCCTAGTAATCAGAGACTGCACTGCCTCTACACTGCTAGGGTACTGGTAAGAACTCTACCATATGCTATTTCATATCCTCTTCACAGTCTTAACACACATTAGTGATTCTATTTTTACAAACGGGGAAATATACTCAGAGAAGTTAAGTAACTTGAACAAGTTTATGCAGCCAATAATTAGTGAAAGCAGGATACAAGTCATAAGGTAGTCCACTATACAAGTCTTCTTAAATTCTAATGTGCATAGAAATTATCTGGTGGACCTCATTAAAATTTGGATTCTGATTCAGAAGGACGAGGATGGAATCCGAGCTTCTTTTTAACAAGTCCCCAGGTGATGCTTTGGTTTGCAGACCATACTAAGTAGCAAGGCCTTATATCACACTGTACCGTGTTGAACAGATTTGATTGGAAAACATTCCATCTTTCTACCTAGATCAAAGCCTGAGTGACAAAATCAGTGCCCAGAATTGCAAGGACACTTAATAGCAGCAGCAGTAAGGATAGCTAACATTTACTGACATGTTATTATGTGCACTTGATGTGAATTGTTTGTTTCATTTTACCTTCACAACCACCGTAGGTGATAAACATCATTTTAACCCCATTTTATAACAGAGGAAACCGAGACACAGAGCAGTTAGGTAAATTCCCCAATGTCATACAAATAGTAAGTAGAAGAGCTGAAACTCGCATTTCAGTCTATTATTATCAGCCTCTGTTCATGGTCACTACTCTACTACATCTTATTGCATGAGTCCCGTTACATAACAATGAGGATTGTTGTTCCTGTCTGTGAGTGGGTGTCAGTTCCCGATTTTCCAGACACACCTACCTGACTCACCAAAAGCTGGCTCCTCCACAAGGCCTGATCATGGCATGAATGTTACCAGCAACCTTGACCCACTTTCCAATGGGGCTGGAATCAGCCTTGCTGTCAGTGACATAATGTCAAGCGTGCTACATGGGCTCTGCCTCATATAAGCCCCACCTCATGCTGAAGCAGCATACACAACAAGCTTTCACCCTGTTTCCTTCTGCCCAACACTCCATTGTTGCATTGGCAACAAAATCCCACCATGAACCATAGCCTGCTTGGGTGGGGTCCTGACACCTCACCAATGACTTGTTCCTGAGACTTGAATAAGCACAAAGCCTCTCTGACTGGCAAGTTGCCTGGAACCACAGTAGCCGCTCACACCAGACAAGCTTGTACTGACAGCTGTGTGAATTACAGCTATAGCATTAGAACACCTTTATCTACCATGTAACTGGACCTGGTCTAAGCTAAACATGCTGTTTGAACTTTGCATATTAATAAGCCTGGCTCTCTTTCTAAGTCATCCTCAACAGTCAAACTAGTTTCCCTCACCTCTCTCTCCCTTTCAGCTGCTTCCGCTCCCCACTGGCCTATCCTTGAGGACCCCAATCTGTCTGAGCTAGGACACGCAAGCCTCAAAATTTTCCAGGTTTTAACTCATGGCTGCCATCCACGAAATCTGTGCCACTCCAAGACGAGACTATTCAGATCAAAGTCAGCCAGTCGAGAAAATACCACTTGATGCTCTCCCTGAATGATCTTTAAATAGCCACACACACGTTAATTAATTTTCTGCCATACTTCACTGGGGTTGCAATCTTTTTCAGCAAATTGAGACAGATGCCATAATGAGAAAAAAAACTATATCAAACACCATTTCAGCAAAAATTGAAAAATCAAAAGTGATAATATTTCTGAAGTAATGGCTATGTTGAAAAGAGTAAATGCCATCAAATGTATCTACTTTCCTGTCAAGTGCTATAATGAGACTGACAGAAAAACAAGTTGCCAAATTTATCCACCCTTAAAGGATGTTGCCTTTTCTTCCATAATTTTTCTATTCCTATCATTTAGGGACATCAATAACTCCCAAAGAGAAGCTTTGGTAGTTGTTAACATTGTCATTTGGGTTTCTCTTCCCTTTACAAGGATTCTTACTAAAGACTGAAGTCCCTTACTATCTCCCTCAGTAGTAATGCTCATTGCAAAGAACTGAGCAGAAGCTCTTGCCCCAGATCCTTAGTCTGAATGGTTTTATCAACTACAAGCAGTTTCAAAGCCCCTGAGGAAGGAAATAAAAACTTCTGTCACACTGAATTGCCTTTTTTTATCCCAGATTATCACAATTGAATATGTTTATTGGGAACGGTTTCCGTTTCTTGCCTTCTCCATGTTTCCCCAGTCTATTGTTAATCGCCCTTTTGTGTAGTCAGGAAATCTGCTTGAGTTTGCTTCATGGAGCTCAGGAGTTAGCTGTGTGACCTTGGAAAAATAACCAAATATTTGTGCCTCAGTTTTTTCATTTGTAAACTGTATTGTCTTTAGGGGGAAAATTAGATAATGAAATTAAATAACATATAAGAAACGGGGCAAAGTTCTTAGAAACCAAAGATTCATATAGTTCCATGTATTTTTTTAACAATTTTTTTATTTTTACATATCAGGCAATTCATGCATTCAAAGTGAATAGTTCAATGGTTCCTAGTATATTTACAGAGTTTTGAAGCAATCGCCACCATCTCATTTTAGATTAGTTCATTACCCAAAAAGAAACTCTGTAGCAGTCACTACTCACTACCCCTCCCACCTCACTCCCAAGTCCACCTCACCTCCCACCCTCATCCTCAGCCCTAGGAAACCACGAATCTATTTTCTCTCTATATATGTGCTTATTCTGGACATTTCACATAAATGGGATAATAAAATAAGTGGTCTTTTATGACTGGCTTCTTTCACATAATGTTTTCAAGGATCACCTATGTTACAGCATTTATCAATACCTCATTCCTCTTTATTGCTGAATAATAGTCCATCGTAAGGACATAACACATTTTGTTTATGCATTCATCAGTTGATGGACATTTGGGTTATTTTCACTTATGACTACTATGAATAAGGCTTCTATTTACATCTATGTACACGTTTTTGTGCGAACACATTTTTATTTCTCTCGGGTAGATTCCTAAGAGTGGAATTGCTAGGTCATATGGTAACTTTATTTACTTATTTTTACGGTAATTTTACATTTGACATTTTGAAAAACTACCAAAATGTTTTCCAAAGTGACTGCACTATTTTGCATTCCTACTAACAATGTATGAGGGTTCAAATTTCTCCTTCACATCCTCACCAACACTTGTTATTGTCTGTGTTTTTTATTATAGCCATCCTAGTTGGTGTGAAGTAGTATCTCATTGTGGATTTGATTCCCATTACCCTTATGACTCATAATTTTGAGCATGTTTCCACGTGTGTATTTCCTGTGGGTTAGCTGAAATTTTTTTAGAATTCCATTTTATCTTTAGTGCTTTGGAGTGTATTATTTGGATGGCTTTTTAGTGGTTCCTCCAGGTGTTGCATTATATATCCATAAATTATCACAGTCGACTAGTATCATTATTTTACAGTTTGATGAAATATAGAAACATTATCTCTTTTGTCCCTTTCCTTCCCCAATTGTAATTGTTTTAACTATTTCCTCTACACATATTTAAAACCATATCACATATTGTTATAATTTGCTTCAATTGTTAAACATAATTTCGAAAACTCAGGAAGAGGATAGTCTACTGAATTTACCCATATTTTTACTTATTGTTTTCTTTCCTCCTTCCTGATATTTCAAAGTTTCTTCTTTTATCATCCCCTTTCCATTTAGAGAATGTGCTTTAAGCCTTTTTTTTTTTTTAGGTTAGGTCTGCTAGCAATGAATCTCTTTGTTTTCCTTCATTTGAGAATATCTTGATCTTCTTTTCTGAAGGTATTTTTTCAGGATATAGAACTCTGGGTGGGTCATTCTTTTCTTTCAGCATTTGAAAAATATTATGCCACTTCCTTCTGGCTTTCATGATTTCTCACAAGAAATCTGCTGCCATTTGAATTGGTGCTCCTCTATAGGTAATGTATAATTTCTATTTGCTTTCAAGAGTTTTTCATTGTCTCTAGAGTACAGAAGTTTGATTATGATGTGTTTTGGCATGAATTTCTTTGGGTTTATTGTGTTTGGGGTCAATTTTCTTGAATCCATAGGTTTATATCTTTCATGGAATTGGTAAATTTTCAGTCCTTATTCTGTTGAACACTTGTTCATACCCATATTTTTTTCTCTTCTTCTGAAACTCCGATGACATGAATATTAGAGTTCTTTTACTGTCCACAGGTCCCTGAGGTTCTCTTATTACTTTTTTCCCAGTCTATTTTTTCTCTGTTGTTAAGATTAGGTAATTTCCAATGTTCCATCTTCAATTTCGCTGCTTTGTTCCTCTCTCATCTCCATTGTTTCATTGAGCCCATGCAGGGAGATTATTTTGACTACTATATATTTTTCAGTTCTAAATTTCTTTTTCGTTCTTCTTTATATCTTCTACTTCTTCCTGTTTTTGCCTGATTTGTTTCAAGTATGTTCATAATTGATCACTGACATTTTTTAATGATGGTTGTCTTTAAATCCTTTTCAGATAATTTAAATATCTCTTTTTTTTTTCAAAGATTTTTTATTGGGGAACTGAGGGGATGGGAACAGTGCTGGGGAATTGGGGGAAGGGAAACAGACAAGCTGCTGTCCTTTTGTTCTTAGTCTAGTTATGGAGGACACTGCTTCACTGGCCCAAGTTGGCACCATCATTGCTCTCTTCCAGGGCGAGGCAGATCAGTCGCTGGCCTCTGGACAGCCACTCACTGCAGCTGTTGGCCTCTCACGCTGGCTGCTGGCTACACACGGTAGCCCATGGCAAACCACTGCCACAGGGGCTGCAGCCTACGCCTCGCCAGTGACTCACAGCAGCCCAGCTCCAGGTTGAGCTGTTGTTCAGCATCTTAGCTATAGAGGGCAGTGTCACTGGCCCTCATATATGGGATCCGAACCGGGGCCCTCTGGCGTCCCAAGCCAGTTCTTAACCATCGCGCCACTCGGCCGGCCCATATCTCTTTCTTCTTAGTGTTGGCATCTATTGGGTTGTCGGAAAAGTCATGATGTATTTTTTCTATTTTTTGTTGCAAAAATGCGTCATGACTTTTCTGACAACCCAATATTAATGTGTTTTTTCCTCATTCATTCTGGTTCTTGATATGATGAGTGATTTTCAATTTTGTCTTAGATATTTTGTGTATTATGATACTTTGGATATTATTTAAATCTTCTATTTCAGCAGGCCTCCACTGACACCAGGCAGGTCTGGAAGTCCAAGCTCCCCATTCACACTTCACATACACTGTGGAGAAAGTGAAGTATGCCTCATTACTGCTAGATGAGAGTGCAAGTCCAGACTCCCCATGTGGGTTCTACTGACATGACGGGTGACTGATTGTGGAGAAGGCATCTCATTACCTCTGCATAGTGCTAAAAATATAGTATTGGAGACTTGGGTCTCCTTGGATACCACTCCAGTGGAGAGAGGCACAGGTATCTCATTATCAATGGATGAGGATGGAAATCTAGGCTCCACACTTGGCTTTTGCTGATAAGACCAAGGAGATACGCTGTGTTTTTGTTTTTCTGTGATGTGTGAGGAGGGCAGTTATTACCAAAAAGATTTCTTTCTTGCTAGACTAATACTTTCCTGATCCTTTGGCTTAAAATAACAAGCTTTTATTGGGACTTTATTTTTGGCCATGCCTGTGGGTGTTTCTGAGTTGCAAGCTTTATAGCACCCAATCTAGAATACAAGGGAGGCAAAAAGAAAACCAGGGAAGTCACCATTTTGTCATTCCTCAAGTTCCAATGTCCTTCACTGGTCTGTCTTCTCCTTCCCAGATTTTAAAGCCTCCTTGTTTGTTTTATATACAAAAAATAGGCAGGAGGAATAGGGAAAATGTGCCTACACCATCTTGTCCAGAATCAAAAGTCTCCCCTTTTTGCTTTTTTTTAATGTAACCACTAAATTTTAAATTGCATCTGTGACACATCATGTTTCCATCAGACAGAGCTTCTGTTGATCATAGCTTTCTTGCTTGCAAATGAAAGGGTTAGAAGAGAAGCTCTCTAAAGTCAGTCCTTTCCACCTCTAAAATCCCAAGATTCTAAGGATTATTTTTGGCTTCTGTATATAATGCAAATAATGTTGATAATACTGCTATTCTTTCCACTTACCTACATCATAGCTATCAGAAACGAAATATTCCTAAGAAGCCCTTCAAATACCTCAAACTAGAGCTAAAGGATAATTGAAGGTTATTATTATTTTAAGAATGAATGCCAATATGTTAAAATTTCCATAGGAAGTAATTGGTAAGCACGAATTTTTCCAAAGGAACTTATTGCAGGTGCTAATCAGCTTCTTCTTCTTTTTTTTTTTACTGTTTGTGCTGAAAGGAGAATTAATTACCTCAATAGCCTCACTTCTTCATATACCTAAATAATGCATCCCCCCACTCTGGAGAATAAACTAAATTTGATAGACAAAGGTTTAATGGGTAGCTAAAAATAGCACTGTAATCTCCTTGAAATAACTCCCAATACTCCCTCTCCCTCCTTTTAGAAAGACTTTCCTTTTCTGAAACTGTTAATGAATGGTTTTTGTTTCCTTGTGATTCTCTCCCTCATCCTATCCTCCCACATATTTTGAAAGACTATTAAAATTCACTTCCTGCCAATATTCACAATAAGTAACCTTGAAATCCATTGAATCCTTCACAGAATAATCCCAGTAATTTAGCCAGGAAATCTTGATTTCCTAGATGGCTTATTTAAAAATTAAGACAGTGCCTTTCAGGTTTGGTACAAGATGAAAAGCTCTCTCCCCATCGTACAAAGTTCCCCCGTGGTCCAGTTGTCTCTCATCCTAACTGCTTCCCTTTCAATATGTGTTTCTCCATTACTCAACAAAAAGGGCCTTCCTGAAAGTCATTGTTAACTTCCTTCCCCCAAATTCAGTAGTCTATTCATCTCCTGTCCATTGTTTACCAGGACTTCTCAACATGTTCTCTTCCTTTATTTCATAACATAAGGCTCTCTTCTCCTTCTCTTGAATATTTCTTGTTTCTTCACTTGGCTCCCTGTCCTTCTCTTTCATTATCTAACCACATGAATTGTCTGATTCCATAAGATAGCCTTAAGCCTGTCTTTCGTTACTCTCTATTTCTTGGGAAGAATATTCATTTTCAATTTCAACAATAGTTTCTCTGATGATTATTATCATATTTCTCCTCTTGTCTTCTCATTTGAACTACAGTCCTAAATCTCCAGTCCTACTTAGCATTTCCATTTGTATGTTCCCACAACACCACAAACTGGACATGTCTGAAACCAAACACTTCTTGCCCTACAAATGAATTCCCCTTTAACTTCCCTGTCAAATGACTCCAAGATTCTTTGCTTCAATGAGTTTCAAACTTGATAGCAAAAAATCTTGGAGCTGTTTTAAGAAAGAAAGGAAGTTTCAGTAATACTCAATATATACCGATAACAAAAGATGAATACCAGTCATGTTTGACTTCTGCAATTACAAGAGGTGCTCAAAGTGGTTACAATCAGTATCATTTTAATACAGTTTTTTCCTCTCTAAAAATTTGTATACATTTTTTGTCACCCTCTGTGTGTGTGTGTGTGTGTGTGTGTGTGTATACACACACACAACATACATACATGGGATGTGAAGTACAGCATAGGGAATAGAGTCAATGGAATTGTACCAGCTATATATGATGTCAGAGGGGTAGTAGATTGGGGGGGTTATCACCTTATGAGCAGTGTAAATGTCTAACTATTACATTGCTTTGTATACCTGGAACTAATTTTTTTTTAAAAATGAGTCTCTAACCTAAAAACTTGAGTCACTTCTGATTAAATGCTCTTTTCATACCATCTCTAGAATCAGACACCAAATATAGCATGTTTTCCCCTACAAATGGGAGTGGAGTGGAGGGGGGAAAGCCTTGAAGCTAATCAGACTTGTGTTTAAATTTACCTAAGACATTTACCATACCTTTGCATGAGCTTGGATATATTATGTGACATCTATGAGTTTCAGTGTTTTCACATGAAGAAGGACAAAAATGCTTATATGAAGTTGCTGTGATGATTAAATGAGACAACTGAGATAATTTGATAATTGCATTTTAAACGTATGTCATACTAAAAAAATGTAGGACTAAAATGTATGTAGGACTAAAAATACATTCATTGCTACTTGGATCCCTTCTCTTCCTAGCTGTTCCTTTCTCTGAATTGCCACTGCTACACTCTGTTCAAGTCTCTCAGTCTAATGTACTTAAAATACCACAAATACAGCCCCAATTATTTATGTCAATGCATCCTGCTTTCTTCATATGGACCTGCTTCCCTAATTAATACTGACAGTGCCATATGACTCCACTCCAGGTTCACTCCCTTTCTTTAGCATATTAATTTGAAACATCTTTGATTGTCTTTATGGTTTTTGAAAATTCCCCTTTCCCTTCCCCTGATACAAACTATTTTTCTCCATTTCCACATTCTCCTTAACCTGGATCTTCTGTCCTAGTCCTCCAGGCTGCCCTCATCTCTTTCTCAAGGCCACATTTGTTTCTTTAACATCCTCTTATCTCTAATTTCACACCCCTAGTAACAGATCAGACTTACATCTTCTATAGGTCTTTGTCTCAACTCTCCAGCCTCCCATACCTCCCTCCAGCCCTTCCTGCCAGCCATCCTGATTACCTAGTAGCATTCCAAATTGTGTTTAATTGCTAATGTGCTGGATGAGTGCTTGTAATTCCTTGGGTTTCACATACCAGTAATATTTCAAAACCAAATCTGGCTACTGGCATGTTTTACTTTTTTTTTTGCCCTAGTAAAGATCTTTCAACATCATTTATAATCCTCATTTCATTTTTAAAAGTGTATTTTACAAAAAAAAAAAAACAACAGAAGGGCACAATGCTAGGATAAAAAAAAGCATAAATTGAATACATTTAAATTTATTAAAATAAACATTTTATTACCCTTATTTTCATTCTGATGTGGCCCAGAGGACACTATCAGGGATATTCTTGGCCAGGTATATGGAAACGTCCATAATTGTTTTTATAGACCTTTTGTTTCTATGACATGGGCAATTGGGACTTGGAAAGTCCCTACTATGAAACAAGTGGTGTAACTATGTGTTTGTGTCTGCGTATATGAGACAGGTATTAGTATGCCAATCTGCAGATAGCAGAGCCAAGGCATAAGAAGCTTGGGACTTGCTCCAAAAATCTACAACCCACGTATAATCATAATCAATTACATCAGTCATACCTAATTTGAAAGACATTCTATAAAATACCTGACCATCACTCCTAAAAATAGGCAAGGTTATGAAAAATAAGGAAAGAGTGAGAAGCTGTTACAAATCATACATCAGAACTAAATGCAATGCAGTGTCTACTACTGGATCCTGGAATAGAAAACATACACTAAGGTAAAACTGGTGGTATAAAGTCTGGATTTTAGATAATGACATACCAATGTTGATTTCTTATAATTTACAAATGTGCCATAGTACTGTGAGATAAGACTGGAAGGAACTGAAACTGATTTAAGAGTACATGGGAACCCCTTATATCACCTGCGTAAATTTTCTATAAATTTAAAATTATTCCATATAAAAAGTTTAGTTAATATATTGAGCAGAGATTCCATTGGCAAAATCCTTTGCAAACTTTGGGTTAAACAATGCCCAACAGAGTTTCTCAATTCCTGTAATTATCAGAGTTTCTGAGATACCTAATATGCATTGTGACTCTAGCAAAAGGGATATAGGATGCTATGTTTCCCAACATATTTGGCCAACAACCTTGTCTTTCTTCAAACTGCAGCTTTCTAGAAAAATGCTGACGTAGAGAAGATTTTCCCAGTGTGTCACAGACTTCTACTCAGTATCTAACCATGTTCAAATTTCAATCAGCAACTTTGGCTAAAGAGAAAAAGATGCCACAAACACTGGCAGAAGACTTAAAGCTAGAGGATACTATGATAAATGAGACCATCAGCATTAAACTTATATTTAATAGTCTGCTTCAACTGACCAAACTGAACAGGATGACTATAAAAGGGTAAATATATAGCTTACTTTTAGTTAAACAAAGAAAAAACATCAACCATGTAAATACAGGATGATGAAGAATGGACTTAAATGCCCATCATGTTCCGGTGAGCAGCTTTGCGTCTTGAGTTCATAGGTCGAATTAGTAGAACTGTCATGCTTAGTGAAGAGGATCTCAATAGTGAAGGAAAGGCCATTTCTGCAGATTTGTTTCACTCGGTTCTACGAGCATGTGGCATATCATAAAAGGTCCTCAATGAAGTCTTCCCAAAGGAGGAGGGACAGGATGGTGTGCATCTTGGAAACCATGTCATATCAAGAAGTGTTTTCAAAATTGGGAATTTTACCCTGATGAACATAAACCTGAAGGGGATTTGACAGCAGCCTTTACATATGCAAGGATACAAGGAAAATCAAACCTATTCTGTGTAACTTTGGAAGTCAGAAGATGGACCTATGGAAAGAAGAGGTGGCATATCTTAGTTGAACGCCATCTCTGTAACCATTAAACTGCCTCATAATGGAGTGGATCGCCTTGAAGCAAAGTGAGTTGGATTATCCACCTGCCCAGGTTGCTGCCAGGGTGTCTTCTACATTGCACCTAATGAATGGCTTCTATGCAGCCTTCTCGTTGTAAGATCTATAAATCCATGAAACCACAGGAAAGGGAAAAAAACTAAGAGGCGCTGAGAAAACTAGCAAACTATTGAAACCACCCCCTAAGGTATCTTACACCCCACTCTCACTCTCTTCTAATAATATATCTTGAAATAATACACAGAAAGTGCTTGAACAAATGCTGGTGCTTCGCCAAAGAATCAGTGCCAAAATGCCATCCTTAAGTGTGTACCGAATAGACTTCTGATGGCATGGTTTAAGTTACAGTAGAGGACACGGAATTGATATCTAGGCCCAATATTACTACTCAAAAAAGAAAAAAAAAACTTAGTGAAACAAACAAGCTGATTTGTAAACATCCACCATTTTTTCCCTCCTATGGAGATAACGGGCTTCTAAAAACGACTACGTGGATAAGTTCAAGGCCTGCTTCAAGTTTGCTCCCAAGCTAAGCCAGAGCTAGCATGAGGTGAGTGATTGAGGCACCTATGACCCAAAAGTTGAGGAAACACAATCAGGGTCCTATCCTATAGGCTCAGCCCCTGAGAGTGACTGTCACTTTAAGTTCTGTGTCAGAATGCCTGCTTACCTCACCCTACAACCAGATCTGTGATTGGTCAGGCCATCAAAGCCCTTCCGTGTCACCACATGAGGCAACGATTTCCTAGGTAACGGCCACATAGCTACCTACTGGCGATACAATCAGTTTGGTGAAGAGCTTGAAGAGAATGAGGCCTACGGCCACATCTGCCCTCAACCCCGGGTAAGCTAGAGGGCTGCAACATTACACAACAATGGCTGAGGCCCGAGAGTGGAAAAGGGCAGAGCCTAATCCAAGAAATGTCAGGTCCAACAGGAATGGCAGGGACGGTACACGTGGGAGAGGCAGGGGCTGGAGAGGCTTCTCCGGCCACCTGGAGCCTAGGGCCCACAGTCCCCGAGAACCACCTCTCTGCTTTAAATTAAAGAGCAGTATGGTGGGTGTGGTGATTGGTCGTGGCGGGTCACAGATAAAAGACATCCAAAGTACGACAAAGACCAAAATACAGATCATAACAGGTGATTCTGAAGCAGAGGTAAAAATTTTTGGCAGCAAGGACATGAAAGAAAAGGCCAAAGAAGCCATAGAAACTCTTGTTAAAAAACAAGAAGTTAGTTACAATTCAGAATCCAGTGTTGATAATGCTACATCCCAATCTTCTGTTGAAAGTGACTTAAGGGCAGATAACATTGTTAGAGAAGGTCGGCCAGTGATAGATTGGGATCGCATTAAGGCAGAAGCTGCGGAGTGGGAGAAAAGAAAATGGGCAGACCTACCACCAATTAAGAAACACTTTTACAGAGAATCCCAAGCGACAAGCTCACTGTCTCAAGTACAGGTAGACAGTTGGAGAAAGGAAAATTTCAATATAGTATGTGATGACTTGAAAGATAGTGAAAAACGTTCAATCCCCAAACCGGTTCAGGAGTTCCAAGATGCCTTTGAGCACTATCCTGAACTGATGAAAAATATAGAAAAAGCAGGATTTCAAAAGCCAATGCCAATTCAATCACAGGTGTGGCCAATTGTTTTACAAGGAATAGATCTTATAGGAGTTGCACAAACTGGAACAGGCAAAACATTGGCTTATTTATTACCTGGGTTTATTCATCTCAATTCTCAACCAATACCTAGAGAACAAAGGAATGGACCTGGCATGCTAGTCCTTACACCGACTAGAGAATTAGCTCTTCAGGTGAAAGCTGAATGTTCTAAGTATGCATATAAGGATCTTAAAAGTGTTTGCATCTACGGTGGTGGAAACAGAGAAAGACAAATACGAGAGATTGCCAAAGGCGTAGACATCATTATTGCAACTCCTGGACGACTGAATGATCTGCAAATAAACAAGTTAGTCAATCTAAGAAGCATAACCTACTTAGTCTTAGATGAGGCTGATAAAATGCTGGATTTGGGGTTCGAATGTCAGATAACGAAGATTTTATTAGATGTGCGCCCAGACCGGCAGACTGTTATGACAAGTGCAACTTGGCCAGAAACCATGCGTCACCTTGCATGCTCTTATTTGAAAGAGCCTATGATGGTTTATGTTGGTACTCTGGATCTAGCTGCTGTAAATACAGTGAGGCAAAATGTAATTGTTACCACAGAAGAAGAAAAACGATCTCTTCTACAAGAATTCCTACAGAGCATGTTGCCCAAAGACAAAGTCATCGTGTTTGTCAGCAGAAAACTTGTTGCTGATGACTTATCCAGCGATTTAAGCATCCAGGGCAAACCTGTACAATCACTGCATAGCAACAGAGAACAGAGTGATCGTGAGCAAGCGTTAGCGGACTTTAAAAGTGGAAATGTGAAAATACTGATTGCTACTGACCTAGCATCCCGAGGTCTCGATGTTGATGATGTCACACACATATATAATTATGATTTCCCACGGAATATTGAAGAATATGTACACAGAGTAGGGCGTACTGGAAGAGCAGGGAAGGCCGGCATAGCTATTACCCTTCTGACTCAAAACGATTGGAAGAGTGCCCCGGAATTAATTAAAATTCTGGAAAGAACAAATCAAAGTGTCCCAGAAGATCTTGTAACAATGACTCAACGACGCAAGTTAGGCAAACCAAAAAAGCATACA
>NW_017731363.1:7560263-7646457 GCF_001890085.2 Hipposideros armiger
AAATATCACTTTTATATGACAAAAATGATGTTGAACATAATTTTCGATAACTGTTTTACAAGTAACTTAATGATAACTGACTGAAGAAATTAATTCAAGAGGCTGTGGAGTTGAAGGTTTTCAAAACACAAGCGTGTCTTCTGTTTTCCCATTAGAATGTAAACATCATTCATTCATCGGAAAACTTTCCCTTTTCCACCACTGCATCTCAATTGCTAAAAACAATGCCTGTGGAACATAGTAAAAGCACACTAAGTATCTGAATGAATGAATGAATGAATGAGTGAATGAATGAAAATAACTGCACTCTGTTATTTTCATTGAGCAAAAAGTAAACTTTTCTATTTCTGTTCTTTGTTTCCTCTGATAACATCTATTGGCCCATACCTCACCATCTGTTTGATAATAAGAACTATATTATGTGTTCTTACCACAGACACACACACACACATACACACACACACACACACACACACATACACACACAAAACATAAAAAGACAGGGACACAAGGAATCTCCGAGAAGTGTGGGGTACGTCTATTCCTTTCATTGTGGTAGTGGTATCATGGGTGTTGGCATATGTACCCCAAATTCATCAAACTGTACACATTACATATGTGCAATTCTTTGTATATCAATAATACCTCAATAAAACTGTTAATACAAAAGAAAGAATGGGGCATGCTTCCAACTAAGAGACCTGTTCTCCTTTCACATGTGACCAATGGGAACTCCAGTTCTCTTTGTGTGTTTTTTCGTTTTCATAATTACATGAATTTCGCAGTCAGTGTTTTCTAACTTTTATATATGAAAATAAAGTCCAAAATGATCACATGATATTGTTAAAAGAAATAATGGGGCAGTACTGTTGAAGAATACAATTCCAGTTTTATTTAAAAACACTATGTGTAAGTAAATAGACTCATGCATGTTTTTCAGTGCTTACGAACAAATCTGTCATGACATACCAAAACATCAGTAATGGTTGTCTCTGGGGAGTGAGGTTGGGGAAAACAGTCAATTATGCTGCTCTCTTATTTATGTAATAAAAAGTATTTTATGTATGAATACCAGAGATGGTATATTATCAAAATTAAGTTTAAGATTTGAATGTATTCATCCAAAACCTCCCCAAAAGCAAAGTCCAGGATTAGATGGCTTCACTAGTGAATTCTACCAAACATTCAAAGAGAATCTCATACCTGTCCTCCTCAAATTCTTCCAAAACATTGAAGAAGAGACAATACTCCCTAACTCATTTCATGAGGCCAACATTAGCCTGGTACCTAAACCTGGTAAGGATAACACACAAAAAAGAAAATTACAGACCAATACCCATGCAAATATCCTAAACAAAATTCTAGCAAATTGACTACAAGAATACATTAAAAAGATAATACATCACTACCAAGTGGGGTTCATTACAGTGGTGCAAGGATGGTTCAACATGCAAATCAATCAATGTGATACACCACATAAACAAAATAAAGAACAAAAGTCACAAGATTATATCAATAGATGCAGAAAAAGCATCTGACAAGATACAGCATGCATTTATGATTAAAACACTTAATAAAATGGGTATAGAAGGAAAATATCTTAACATAATAAAGGCCTTATATGACAAACCCTCAGTTAATATCATAATTAATGTTGGAAAACTGAAGCCCTTTGCTCTACATTCAGGAACATAACAGGGCTGTCCCCTGTCACCTCTGCTTTTCAACCTAGTATTGGAAGTCCTAGCCAGAACAATCAGGCAAGAGAAAGGAATAACAGGCATCCAAATAGGGAAGAAGGTATATTGTCACTTTTTGCAGATGAGATGATGCTATACATAGAAAACTCTAAAGACTCCACCACAAAACTATTAGAAACAGAACACAAATACAATAAAGTTGTCGGCTACAAAATCAATGTACAAAAGTCCATTGCATTCCTATATACTGACAATGAAATCTCAGGAAAAGAAATAAATTTAAAAAAATCCCTTTTGCAATTGAAACAAAAAGAATAAAATACCTAGGAATAAACTTCACTGAGAATGGGAAAGACCCATACACTGAAAACTGTATAAGATTTTTAAAGGAAATTGAAGAAGACACAAAGAAATGCAAAGACACTCCATGTTCATGAATTGGAAGAATCAACATAAAGTAACCATATTACCCAAAGCAATATGCAGATTTAATGCAATCCCCATGAAAATCCCAATGGCATTCTTTAAAGAAATAGAAAAAAAATCATCAGATTTCTATGCAACCACAAAAAACACTGAATAGACAAAGCAATCCTAAGAAAAAAGAATAAGGCTGGAGGTATCACACTCCCTGACTTCAGCTTGTACTACAGAGCAACAGTAATAAAAACAGCGTGGTACTGGCAGAAAAAACAAACACACAGATCAAAGGAATAGAATTGAAAACCCAGAAATAAACCCACATAAATATGGACAGATAATTTTTACAAAGAAGCCAAAAACATACAGTGGAGAAAAGACAGCCTCTTTTTCTCTCATTTTACAGATCAAGAGACAAATGCTCAGAAAAGTCAGACAGCTTTCCCAAGTGCAAACAGTAGGTAAGCAGAACTGATTAGCTCATTGCTGATAATTATACATTCAATAAAGAAGCAGGGTAGAGTATACGGAAACATAGGAGAGCTGAGAAAGACATCATTAGGGAAAGCATATGGGTACCTAATTTTGTACCAAAAATGTACCCTGTACAGGTATTTTCACAGTATGCAATAGTTTTCCTACTCTTATCCCTGGACCTTAAGTATCTCTGTAGCTGTCTAGCACTGGAGAAACCTGCATGGCAAACTGAAAGTTTAAAATCACAGAACTATAATCATCATTGATTCATGCAATCACGCTTTTCAGAAGTCCTGTTTTGTTTTGTTTTAGCTGAGTCAGCCTGCCACCTGTTGGCAGCTCAGCGGCAGCTCAGCTCAGGCTGAGAATCGAACTGGCGACCCTATTACTCAGAGCTCGCACTCTTAACCAACTGAGTCACTCGGCCAGCTCCAGAAGTTCTTTTAAAAGATCAGTCTGAACAGTATGGTCAGGTATCTGTTCAGTTAGCCATTTAGTAAACTATGAACCACAACAAGGAAAGAAAAGCAGGAAATGATATGAAGAAAAACTGCAATAAAGCCTTATATTCCTGGCTGGGGTAAAGGATTGAGAATATTTTGGGAGTGCTAGATAAGCAAAAGAACATGCCTAGTGTAACAAGCCATAAATTCAGTAATCAATTTCTAACTTCTAATGTCCGAATTTCTGGGAATAAAATTATAAATTGCCACCTTAGCAATATTTGGGGTGGCAGACACTGGTGGTTTACCTATGGAACACCCATCCCACCACCTCCCTTGTCTGCTTGACAGATTTAAACAAAGATCTTTCTCCTTTAAGGTCAGAGGCATGCAGGATAAGCTCGCCTTCCTGCTTTTGTACATAGTTGTGTGGAGACATGAGGTTGTGACAATCATTTTTAGAAAATGGGTAAATAAATCTGAAGACGAATCCTCACATGTTAAGCATGACCAAACCAAATGTAAACTGAGGAAGCATGTGGATCCTGGATGGCATAACTGTGCTGCTGACTTAAATTCTATGTGGCAGCTATGTAGGCATGCCACTCAGATCCCTGGTCAAGAAAGAGCTTGCTGATCAGTTACAAGGAGTGAAGTTAGCTGACAGCCCCCAGCTTCAAACAATCTATGGCAGCATCTGAACAGGGGAAAAGCTCTTCCAGGAAGTCCCACCCAATAACTGAGCACAGTGGGACACTAGGACCTGGTCATTTCTGCCCAACATGGGACTTCTATATGGGCCATATTTTTGGTAAAGCTCCCTATTAAGCTAGCTGTGGATTTCTCAGAGCCTCACTGTAGTACTAGGCTCCTCCTACCAAATTCTTCTTCCTTTCCCCTCTCTGTTCCCAGGTATCAGATGTGAGCCATGGTCAAAAGGATTTCTCTGACTACTTCTGATCGTTTTCCTCTTTATCTTTTATATGTGTTACCTCCAATAAACACTGGAGCCAGCAAATACATCCAGGAATCTCCTACCTCTGAAATTCATGTTATATGAAATAATAAGTGTCTTTATTGTTTAAGTAATTATTAGTTGAGTATTGTATTACCAGCAGCCCAAAGCATCTTAACTGACAAATTGGAACAACAGCCATATGGTAACCTTGCATTGAAGCAGTGAATTTTTAATTATTGAGAAGAGGCTCACATGAGTTGTACTCCAGGAAGAGTTGACTACAATAAGCAAATTAAGTTTTTCCCCTGAATGTTTATTTAATGGGGACACTAAAAACACAGGATTCTATAGGGAATTGCTGTAATTTTATAATAAATTGGAAGCATATCAAACAAGCCCAGCTTTTGAACAGTCAGCAGCAATTAGAGGAAGAAGTGTGAAACCAGCAGAGTAGAAAACTTGAGCAGCAGTCATGAAGACACCCAATATCAAGGTCATCTGAACCAATAGCTTTAACAGCATTCACACTTGGCTGCACCTGGAGTGCATCACTGTCTCTGACAGATTTGAAATGTAGCCAACCAGAGAATTTCTTCAGAGGGACCCAGGGTGAATGATTCTACCTAATGGAGATACATAGCCAACAGCAATGTGAACCTTCTCTTGAACACAATGAATTACATATCTTTTCACATAGAAGAGAAATAAGGAGACAGAAATTGATGGGCCATCTTTGTTTTGCCACCTGAACTTGAAAATCTAATTTTTTAAAAAAAGTAGAGTATTTTCTAAAAAAATATTGAAAATGTCAGCAAAACACTTCTCTTCCTCCCCCTCCCTTCCTGTAACCCAAGTGCCCTTCCCTTAATAAAAAAAAGCGGGGGGATGGTAATTCAGGATTTCTTGCTATACTGATTGGATAAAAATTTATAATTAATTGGAAAAATGGAAGGACTGGTCCTCTCTCTTTATGCTGACTCCTCCATTTAACTTCCCAAATACTGCTGAAGCTGTTCAGTGCTATTTGAGTTCACAAAACTACAGTGATCATTGACATCTCCTCATCTAGCAGGCAAATGATAGTGGAAGTCTTGTATTGCTTTCCCACATGTAAATGTTACCCTTCAAATCCTTCCTCCTACTGCAAACTTCTGTTTTCTTCTAGCTCTTCCACAGGGCAAAATCTTTGCAATGATGCTTACCCAGCTTAAATAAAGCCCCTCCAATCATTTAAAGCTTGCAATTTGTGGTGAACTTCCAGCAATGAGTATACTGATGTGTTTTTGGGTCATAATTAAAATTTCCATTGGAACCCATTTTTCATATTCAGCAAAATTCCTTTGAAGCTTGAACTATTTGCTTTTAAGCTTGTGTCCTGTGAGGATCCATATGTTATCTTATATAAATGCTTTAATTTTCTCTGGAATCCATAAATATGGCCTTGTCAGATCTCTTTCCAGGCATTTCTGTTTTGGTTCTGTTTGTAGGCCTTTCTTACAACACATACTCTTCATGGCACCTTCCCATGAAGCACCATATGACATCCCATTTTAACTCTACTCTCTCATGGATAAGAGTGTATAAAATGATGTTAACTAAAAGGAATAAGGGTTTTTCTGCTTTGTGGAAAGAGTCTCCTACTTACCATGCCTCCTACAGTGCACACGCAAGCATGCGTGTCTGGTTTTGCTGAGAACACACAGCCTGCCTGACCACTACCTTCTCCGAGCTCATTCTGTCATTCAGAGATCAGAATATCATGCATAATATGCAGGATTAGCTGAACTTACTGTTCCTGTAGATGAGGGATGAAGATCTTTACCCCCTTTTGGAAGATACTGGTTGCTGCCCCCAGATTCGAGTATAACAAAATGGTTAAGGGTAAAGTCTTAAGAGCCGGAGAGACCTGCCCATGAGTCTCAGTTTGGCCACTCACAATCAGTTATGTGAATTTGGGTAAGTCAATATAAAGGCCCTAAGTCTTGCTTTCATTAGCTGTAAAATTTGGGTGGTGATTTTAATTTCTACCTCATGAAGACTAAATGATATACATATAAAGCATTTAGGATTAAAGAATATTAACACTATACTTAATAGTTTAAAAAAACCCCAGAAGATAGTATGGTAGATGATGGTAACATTCAGTCTAATTCTTCCTAATTGTCACTCCCACAAATAATAAGTTAACGTATTGCAAAAGAATTCCAAAATCATGGTAGTTTTATTTGGGGAGGTATTTCCATGGAGAAGTCACCTGTTGGGTCTCTCTACCTGTGGAACATGTATGTTCTTGACCTCTATTTCTCTCTGTTTCAGTCTTCTTCCTTTACAGACTGCATTTTTGCTGTTTGTCCATGCACATGGTAAAAGATGGCTGATTCCACAACTCTCTGGTTTATATCTGCTCATGGCATCAGTCTAGATTGAACTAGACAGTCTCAGCTCCAAGTTCATATCTCTCTAAGAGAGGATCTGATTGGTCCAGTTTGGATCAGGTTTCTACTAACTGTCCAGTGAAATATTGTAGGTGGGAGGGCTGGTGGTAATAGGGCACTATAACAAAAACATAGCTGCAAGGACCCCAACCCTGTACTTGAGGGAAAGTAAACTTCAGAGAAAAGGGACTTTACAGCTCCAGTATTAAATTGTTTTCCTTATAATAAAAGCTCATATGTATTAATCATGTTACAGATCTAGTTAGTAGCTCTAGTTGTCACACCAAGACTAAAAAATTCTTTTTAGGCATTTCTTTAAAATATGACTATTTTCATACTATCTAGAGAATCAACTCACTAATATATCCATTATTATTTATCACATATTTTATCTATCCCTTTCCTGGAAACTTTCATAAGATCACCTGATGAGCAATATCTACTTTTAATGAATTTTAACAACCATTTTTTCCAAGGATAGCACTCACAATATTCATATCATCTTTTCCCAAGCCTATTCCTTATAAAATCTGAAATTGTTCAATTAATAAATTTTCATGAATAAAATAAGACAACTCATATCACTAAAATTTATCTGGCCCCAAAACACTTCTGTATGAAACTTAGTTTCATTATCATATTATCATACTTAGAAATTTATATATTACCACTAAAATATATATGTTGAGCACTACACTTGTGATTTGGGTAAGACAAGGCAATTTCTTGGCTCTATCTTCTTTTCATATCATCCTAAACCACAAAGAAATTGATTAGGGTAATGCTTTCAAATACAACATAGATTGCTTATTTACCACAGATCTAATTCATTATCATATCTCATTCATTTATTATTGATGTGTTATTTCAATATATCAGTTTGCTATGCTGAGATTTAAGTAGTCTGTGTAGAAAACTAAATAAATATTAATCACATTGGCTGCTTCAGAAAATATCTTAGAGTACAATATTGGATGTGCCAAAAAAATATAAATCTTAAGATTTTACAAAGTATCACTTGAGGTCAACGAACCCTGAAAAGAAGGCAAGTAATCTATGTGGTTAAATGTGGAGCAAACCATTGAGGGAATGATGTTTCAATGGTGAAATTGGCTAGTTCAGAGAAAAGGTTCCATGGAATTCTTCTTGCCAAATATTTTCTTTGGAATCATACTGATAGTGCCTATATGTTTCTTGAGATACAAAATCACACCAGGTTTTATGATAGGGCTAGGAGTTGAAGGGGTTTTTCCATCAGCTTTATTGAGATATAACTGACATTTAACAATGCACAAGTTTAAGGCATAAATGTTGATTTGATGCTTACATATTGCAAAATGATTATCACCATAGATAGCTAATGCTTCCATCGTGTCACAGTGTCACACAATTATTTGTTTTTCTCTGGTAAGAATATTTCAAATCTACCTCTCTTAGTAACTTTCAAATATATAATACATTGTTATTAACTACAAACACAATGCTGTACATTATATCCTCGGAGCTTATTCATCTTATAACTGAAAATGTATACCTTTTGATCAACATTTCCCCATTTCTCCCACCCTGAAGGACTTACATACATTCTGTCAATCCCAAGTCCAAACCCCAGAGGCTCCTAACTCAACATCATTTTGTGTAGAGAACAGAAGAAATGGCCCAGACTACTGGTTTCACCTGGTTCGATTGCCAGGGCAAATGATCTGCATCACTGGAGTCAAGACCCATTGTTTATTCAGAAACCTAACTCTGTCGGTGTTTATGGCAAACAATGGAGCCTCCTGAGCCCTCAGACATGAGCTGGTGGAGAAATCCCAGAACCCAAATGAAATGCTTGTGCTATTGTGCAAAATCTAGCAGAAGCAAGGACAGAGCAATGAGCAGGACTTCACAAGATGGAGAGAAGTCCTCCATCCTATTGTGGTAATTAGCAGTAGCAAAGTGAGGAAATGTGCAAGCATGCACAAAGCCTTGTGTTTAGAGTGATGGCAAAACTTCTGAAATGTGGAATCTCTGGCAAGGATAAACATCCCAATCTAGCACCTGTGTCTTAATTCATCTGACTCTGGGGTGTGCACAGAAAGCATTCATTATTCTGCCAGTAACCCCCCCCCACCTTTAGCCATCTGTACTCCTTGGATATCAGATCATGTGGCCCAAGATAGATCAGGGGCTTCCGAGGATACGATCACTAAACAAATAACCATTTTGGCACTGGTATCTAACCATATTCTTTTTCTTTTTTTTTTTTTGCTCCCTCTCCACCCACCTCCCGCAACTCTAACCATATTCTTTACAGTACTGGTAAGAGAAAGCTGCATCTGAGAGGAAGGGCTAGGGTCTCTTTCCTGGAGCTTAGGCAATGAAAAACTCTCTGGCTTTGAAAACAAACAGATCTGGGTTCAGTACAAGCTCTCCCACATTACTTATATTCCTTTTTAAAAAACAATTAAACATATATAACTTTTAAAAATAACAGACAACTACACTCAAATTTAGCAAATGTTAATTTTTGTCACATTTATTTTGTTAAGAAATTAAAGACTATAGACAGTGTGAAAATTCTCCTACTTTACTCTATTCCCCTTCTGTGCATTCTGGGGATAACTACTTTCTTGAAGTTAGTGTATATGCTTCCCATGGGTATTTTAGATGTTTACTACTTATACATACATATAAGTAAACAATATATGTAGTATTTTCATGCTTTAAATTTTACATAGTGTCATGCCATGTGAAATCTAATGAATTTTTTTCTCATTATGTAGTGAAATTGTTTTTTATTTTGCAATTACAGTTCACATTCAATATTATTTTGCATTAGCTTCAGATGTACCACATGTGGTTAGACATTTATATAATTTATGCAGTGATCCCCGATTAGTCTAGTACCCACCTGGCACCATACATAGTTATTACAATATTATTGACTATATTCCCTGTGCTGTACTTTACATCCCTGTGACTATTTTGAAACTGCCCATCAATAGACAATTGGATAAAAAAGATGTGGCCCATGGAATATTACTCGGCCATAAAAAAATGAAATCTTACCATTTGCAAAATCGGTACATAGTGAAATTTTACAATGCTGATTTATGTAGATCTGGCTCATTCATTTAAATTGCTGAATAGCATGCCATTCTATGACCGTATGACAATTTATTCATTACTCTAGGGATAGGCATATAGGTTATTTGCAGTTTATTTCTATTACAAACAATGCTATAATGAATATTCTTATGCACGTCTCTTTGTGCATGTGTGTAGGAGTTTCTCTAAGCCATACACAGGACTGATATTCAAATGAAATACACCAGTATGACCAGGCTAGTCATTTGCTGCACCCATTTATTCCGGTTGGCTGGTGCCTCTGATAGCAATTATTAAATATTTTGAATATCACTCCTGAATAGATACCTAGAAAAGCAATTGCTGGGTCATAAAGTATGTGCAGCTTCACCTTTACTAGATATTATCAAACAGTTCTTCAAAGTGGTTAAACCAATTTATACTCCCCACTAGTAGTTTAACAGGTACATTCCTGTTTCCCCACAATTGATATTGTTAGACTTTTCTGCTTGTCTGATGAGCGTGAAATGGTATCTTATTTTAATTTGCAGTTTCCTGATTACTCTTCAGGTGAAACATTATCTGTTTATCAGCCATTCAGAACTCTTCTTTGGTAAATTGCCTGTCCGTAGCTTTTACGCCATTTTCTATCTTTTTCTACTTGATTTGCGAGTGCTCGGTATTGATTCTGCATATTCATCCTTTGTCAATTATAAGGGTTGCTACTATCTTCTTGCCAACTGTGCCTTATGTTTCACTTTCTTTATGGTGTCACTCTTCAGAATAGCATCATTTTCTTTCTCTGTGTATTCAGATAAACCAGTTAAATTCTCAAAGTCTCCATTTATTAATTAATAAAATGAGGGCAATAATGCCTTCTTCCAAGGTTGTTGTGAATAAAAATAATGAGGTAATAAACATATAGGGCAATATTCAGTAACTATTAGGTTGTCAGAAAAGTCATGATGCATTTTTGCAACGAAAAACATAGAAAAAAATGTCATGACTTTTCTGACAACCCAATAGCTTTCTTCCTGTGGCCCTACCCACAAACAAAAGGGCAAATGAGAGCCCACACTACTATGCAAATATCTTCACTGAGCTATTATGTAGCAAAAAATAAATCATGTAGACACTTAAATAGAATAAGTTGACTGGAATATATATATATATATATACACATATATATATAATTCAATAAATATTTACTGAACCTTTTCTACGTGCCAGGCATAGAATTAAAATGGGATGCAAAATAGACCAGGATGTGTCTAGTGGGAGAGAGAGACAGACAACAAGCAAAAGAATTATTACTTACTACAATGTCAGAATGAATAAAACTAACAAAGTTTAAGGGGATTACAAAAATTGGGGATACAACTTTAGATTGGGTGTCCAGAGAAGTCCCATCATGGAGGCAACTGAAGCAGAAATGCAGAAGAATTGAGGAAAGGAGCCATGTGAAGGAAGGATGTGCAAAGACCTTGAGGCTCTGGCATAATTGTCAATCAAGGAGAACAAGAACCTTGTGAGGGAAGGAAACAGCAAAGGAAAGACTGATAGCAGAGGTAACCAGGGACCATATAATGACCTTGGAGGTCACGATAAAAATTCTGAATTGTATTCTAAGCGTGATGGAATGTCCCTGGAGGGTTTTGAGCAGAGGAATGACAGGTTCTCACTTGCATTTTAAAAGAATCCATCCAACCACCATATGAAGAAAAGGCTGTAGGAGGATAGGAGGAGAAGTAGGGAGCCTATAGCAGGTTATCCTTATTGCACTGAAGCTTTATAAAGCCATTCTGATCATTTCCCAGGACTCATTCAAATAAGATACTCTGAACTGAAATCTCAAATGCAGCAAATGGTATTATTTCTATTTACTATTATTAGACAATCCATGTTAACCCAGAGCCCAGCAAAAGGTAAAAGGGATTAAGAAGTACAAATTGCCAGTTATAAACATAGTCATGGGGATGTAAAGTACAGCACAGGGAATAGAGACAAAAATATTGTAATGACTATGTATGGTGCCAGGTGGGTACTCCATTTATTGAGGTGAGCACTTCATAAGTTATATAAATGTCTAATCACTATGTTGTACACCTAAAACTAATGTAAAATTGTTTGTCAACTATAATTGAAAAATACGTTTTTAAGGAAAAAAACAAGTAGTGGCAAAAACAAGTGGAGAAACAATAGTGCTGAAGTTGTTTATCTCTTACTTGCACTGGGCAGATTGTGCACCTTTCTTCGGCTCAAAGAAATCAAGGGCTGTTTAGCAGTTACTATCTGTAGATTTAAAAGTGTCAAGTGGCTTGGGTAGAAGCAGCAGTTTCCCTATGATTATTCTTTGAGCATTATTACTTGGTAACAGAGAGGTCATATCTAACTTTCCCTCTCAAGATATGCTGCCTAACTGATAATGAATTTTTCCAATACCGTCTCACTCTCCAAGGTGTTCTAATTGATTTTTCTCCCTGTTGTTTAGAATCTAAGGCTATTTAATTAATGGGTTTCTTTTGAGCAAATAGAAAAACTCAGCACGACCAAAGTCAGAGTGGTCAACTGCTCAGCGCTTCCCTGCCTCCCAGCTGTAACACCTTATTAGGAAGGACCTCTCCAGCCCGCCCGCCAGTCCACAGTTGCTTCACATTGTGTTCTTCAGAAAATTTCTGCTTCTGCATTGAAATCACCAGTTTGATGTATTCAGAAATTATTCCTAGAGCAGATCTTCCCAAACTTTGATGTGAAAATGAGTAACCTAGAGGTCTTGTAAAAATGCAGATTTGAATTTAGTAGATCTAGGGCATGGCCCAGAACTGTGCATGTCCCAGGTGATGCTGATGGTGGTGATCTGGGTACCACACTTTAGTAACAAGGTCCTAGGTTGAAGGCAAGCACAGCTTTATGCATGATTAAAACACATATGTGTATATTTTCTTATATACACAAAACATATATTACATAAGTATCTATATATGACATACATATGTGTATATATATTTGGAGTATGTTTAGAACAGTTACTACTTGTGGCTAGAGAAGTGTCAAATGACTTGGGTAGAAAGTAGTGTCATGATTTTTGTTTTAGGGCATCATTATTTGCTGGCAGGGAGGGGTCAAGTCTAAACTTTCAAGTTGAACATTTGAAAACATATCTAAGCATGATATGCATAATAATAACTTACCACCTTGCATCAATAACCTTTATTGATGCAAATAGTTATTTCCATTATCAAATAAAGATCTTTTTAGGAAAGCAGGAATTTTTTATCTGTCTCTGTTGGACTTCCTTCAAGGTCAATAGTTCACAATGCTGAATGTGTCAAGCCCTCAGTCCTTGTTCTGAAAGCATACTACCAGGACCAGCAGTATCGGTATCACGTGGAAACTTTAAAATTCCAAGTTTCAGGCCCCACTCCAAACCTAATGCCGTTTGTAGGGCTCAGCTATCTGTGTTTGAATAAACCCTCCAAGTGATCCTGAATTTTGAGAACCACTGTTCTACAAGATGAGTTGTTTTATCTCCATTTCTACATAAATAACAGTCATATGATTTTCTCAAATACATAGAATTGATTAAAAAAAACATCTCCCATAAACTTCATCTTAATAGTGCTTTGCACATATAAATGAATTAATAAATACAAATCTGGCATAAGGGGGGGAGAGTAGTATAATTTTCCCCACAATTTACAAAAGACCTTCCTTCTTTACTAATGGAACTATTAGCTATTCATTGTATGAAGGAGGAAACCCAAAATGGGACACAGACATTAACATTTTAAATTTTAGGCAATTTATAGCAAGCAGTAAGCTCTCCAGAGCCCAGCTTGATATTGCTTTGAGGGCCACTTCTCAATTTCTTATACAAAGAGTAGCTAGGCATTGTTCTTTTCTCATCTCAAAGTTTATTCCTCCTGGGAAGAATCCATTTGAACTATCCCTTCTATATAATTGACTATTTATATGCAGCTATTACTGGCGAACTTTACCCTCTTGAGGGCCATTAACCATGCCTAGGCCTGATTCTGGGATACTTTTAAGATGAAATGTCACCAGGAAATGAGAATCTAACTACAGAAAAACCCCAGGCTGGTTTTCTTAGACCTCCTATGGAAATATGCCATCAAGTGCCACACATGGGTCCACTTCAGTTCTGGGCTCTACCAAAAAAAAAATGTTCCTCAGAATCAATTGGTAAATTCTAATAAATTTCTAAGTGAGAGAGTTCCCTTGAGTTTTCATCATCACATTTAGTGGTGGCAGTGGCCTTGGAAATAGCTAGAAATAGTTTCATGTCATCATTTAAGATTAGAATCTGTAACATTTTAACATCAAATGCACCTCATAAATTACAAATATCTTTGCACCGCATTTTAATCTGGACTTTTTGAAAAACTATATTTCATATCCAAACTTTTTTACACCTTTTACATTACACGTTTTTAACATTTTTAACCAATATAGAACTAGTCATTGAAAAAAAACTTTAATCTCCTGAAAATTAACTTATTAAATAACCTAGCAAAAGGAATAAATTAACAGCTTTTGTAAGAACCTAGTATTAACAAACAATTTAAACAAAATTGTTAATAAACTTCTAATGGTTAATTTTCTGTGTCCACTTGGCTGGGCCACAGTGCCCAAATATTTGATCAAACATTATTCTGGATGTTTCTGTGAAGATAATTTTTAGATAGAATTAACACTTAAATTGATGTCATTTGAAAAAAACCCCACCAGATTACCCTCCTTAATGTGAGAGGGCCTCATCCAGTAAGTTGAAGGCTTTGAGAATAAAACGGAATCTTCCTCAAGCAAGAAGAAATTCTGCCAGCATACTTCCTTTGGACTCAACTGTAACTCTTCCCTGGGTCTCCAGCCTGCTGTCCTTCCCCATCAGATTTTAGATTCTCCAGGCCTCTTCAATTGGGTAAGCCAATTAAAATCGACTTCCCTCTCTCCTGCCCTCCCTCCCTCAATGTATGTGTACACATACGTGTGTGTATACATAAAATCAATGTTGGATACTATATATATGCGATATTAGCAGAAAATTTATGTACGTTCAATCTTGCCTTTTCTTTTGGCATTTAATGAAAACCAATCTGAAAATTTTATCTGATAGAATTGCAGCAGAGAAACCATTCCCTCTCAAGCAGCCACAGTGGTGTTTATTTACTGATCCAGGGGCAATGCGTCTTCCACAGAGAAATTCGTCCTGGGAAAACAAATAGGCCTTTAAAAATAAGATAGGCTCTTATCTGCCTGGCATATACTCAGCATGGGACAGTCTGAAGAGAGCGAGATGAATGCACTAAATAGATCTGTAAGGATCTCCCCTCCCCTTCAGTGTAGTGGTACTTAATCTTGGTTTAGTACCTACCACTGCTAAGAATAAGCACCCACTTCTTCCTTGGCAATAAAAGACATGGCCATCAGTTCATTCAAGACTTTGTTCCAGCTGTGGGAGATTGGAAAGTAGAACTTTATCTTCTTGACACATGTTGTTTTAATGCTTAGTGAAACAAATGGTTTCCATATTGCACATCATTCACATACTACTGGGTTCTCAGAAAAGTCATGACGTATTTTTTCTGTTTTTTGTTGCAAAAATGTGTCATGACTTTTCCAACAACCCAATAAAACTGGGATTTGGGGGGAAATCTAAAAAAGATTTGCAATTTGGATGATCTCTTATCTTTTTGGATTTTCTTCAGCTATGTTTAGGGAACTCTAGGTACTAAAAAAGTCATAAATACTCAGGACTAAGTCTGTAAGGAGAGCAGAGAAAACCTAATATTCTGCCCCTGAAAATTGCAAATTAGAGAACCTGTGCACTGTTTTCACACTAGGTAGCAGTTTCAAGAACTGAGTATCAGTGAAAAAGTGAACTGTCTCTAAAACTGGTAAAATATTCCTTCTCTCAGAAAAGTTCAGGCTTTTGTTTATCACTGAAATACATGGGCTTTAATTTTGTGTTATCCAAACTTGAACTAGAATACATTGATCATTATGTACAACCTCAGGTCAGACTCCTAATCAAATTTCCAGTCCTTTCCTGGACTTCACAACAGAAGAGGAAGTAGGGGAATCATCGAAGAGTTCAGAAACAAGAATGGCAATGATGGACACAGCACTGCAAAATAAGATCTTTACAGAGAAACAAAACTGAAAAGCTGAGAGCCAATTTCATAACCAACTTCAACAGCTAAAAATGATGATGAGCAACTAGGGAATAGTGATGCCACTTAAAATGTGGACCAAGCTAAAACAACAGTATAAAACTGTAGACAAATGGATCAAGTTAGACACAAAAATGAATTTTCTCTTCAAAATACAAATTTCAAAATATTGACATATATTGTATAAGATGATGAAAGTTTTTCTGTAGATTCGTTGACACATTCACCCAGCAAATCTGACCCCACCCCATTACCCCTCTTTGCTAATCTCTCCCTCCCTTCCTGTTGCTTACTCTGCTCCTGCCATATTATCCTTGATCGGCCTTAAACCTCCACACATCTTTCTACTTTAGACCTCTGCACTTGCTGTTCCCTATACCTGAAAACTTCTTCCTGCAAGGAGACACTTGGCTCATTGCTTCTCCTCCTTCAGGCCTTTACTCTAAAACCACCCTCTCAGTGGAGCCTTTGCTGGCCACCCTGCTTTTCAATAGCATCTATCGCTCTTCTCTGGTTTATACTCCTTAGTGCTCTCCTGTGCTTGCATGCACGTGGTCTCCCCGCCCTCCAACCCTCCTCCCACAGTTGCCATGATGGAGAGGCCCGCATGGTAAAGAACAGAGAATAGCCTCCAAGCAACAAACACAAAGTTGCTGAGCCCCTTAGTCCAACAGCCCACGAGAAATGGAATCCTGCAAACAAGCACATGCACTTGGAAGTGGATCTTTCTCCAGTCAAGACTTAAGGTGACAAATGCTTGTCTTGTATTCAGGAACATGTTCACATCATTACAAACACAGAGACAGACCTTGGGAGAAATCTGTCCACCTCTTGGATTAAACACACTTTCCAATTAGTGAGTAGCTAGATTTGGACTCCCTACCATGTGACCTGTATATGATAGCCTTTTTTGCATGACTTAAGATTCTTTGGTTTTCAGTTGTAACATGGAGGGGATAGGTCAACTGAAATATTTTTTTAAATGCTGCTATCAGCAAAGAAATTTAATAGATCTATAGGCTCTTAAAAAGCTCAAAAAATCCACACAGAAGGTTGTTATAGCAATTCTTAAAGGATACTATTTTTCCTTTATGTCGTTTTTATTTTCTCAGTTGCACAGAGGGAAAACACAGGGAATGAATAGAGAAGGCAAACTTTACCTTAAAAGGCAGTACCCAAAACCTAGCTCATGGTTGGTTAGTAAGAGTTTGCATTTTATTATTTTTCTTCATTTCAAATCAGGAATCTTACAACAGAAACTCAACAGCAACTTACAAATAACCAGGATGAACTAATGTCAATGGGTAAACAAGGTATGGGGGGCAGGCGGTACAGAAACACCTGTAACTATAATTTTAGGCTGCTCCACAGTGTCCTGCTCTTATGTCCCCTGTCAAGGTGACAGATATAATTGGATCATCATATAAAAAGATGGCCTAGAGACATTAATAGAAAATGAGGACTGCCTTGCTCATAGGATGATCTTTTCCCATAGGATGTAAAGGCTTTTATTTCCATGGTTTCACTGTTCTGAGAGCCTTCGAAGGTTGATCATGTCCTTTCTAGACCAAACTCTACCATTCATATGTACCCATGACATTGACTTGCAGGTACCTTTTCTGCTTTCCACTCTGAACTATTCTTACCTGTAAACAGTTATAAACACAGTGTCCAGGAAGGTACTATATTTCCAGAGGAAATACACGAGGTTTCACTATATAGCCAACTGTAATTAATGCTTATGGATTTCCTGAAAGATGAGGGCAAAGGTGATCAACAGCGAATTAAGATACAGAATAAAGAAAAATGTTATGGTACTTGGCATGTGGGAAAGGGGCTACATATTTGGTGGTCCACAAGTTGGAACACAAATCAGAATATTTGAGCTCCAGTGTAAACTCTGCTATTGATGACGTGACCCCAAGTATGTAATTTGATTTCCCTAGCCCATATTTTCATCTTGAAAGAAATTCACTACTTCATGAATAATAGTGGCAATTACGAATATAGAACTCAGGCTGCTCAGTTCCCACATCTTCAGTTTTTAGGTATATAAATATAAGGTTCATAAATACTGATTTAAGGACATATGTGCTCTGTAACTAACAATCAATGTTATACAAAGTATTTATTGAAGAGTGATAGTTTATAATTGTCAATATATTCAATACCATACAAGTGATCGTACACTGGGGGTGCCAAAAAATGTATTCAAGTGGACATTTGGGTCAGCGTTGCTCAAGCAGTAGTTTGCCGTAGACAGAAGTGTCTGGACGCTAATCGTAACCACTTTGAGCACCTGTTGTCATTGCAGAAGTCAAACGTGACTTGTCTTCATCTTTTGTTATTGGTTTATATTGAGCATTACAATTTCAAGACAGCTTTGTCCTTCCTTAAAACGTGTATACATTTTTTGGCACCCTCTGTATATTATTGTATGTATAGTTTTGCACATATATGTATTATGTGTGTTTATTATATAAATAAGGAAAAATAAGTTTCATTTGTAAAATAAGTGTTTTAAGATATATGTTTTCAGAAAAAGATACTCCAAAAATCCTATGAAGCATCTCTGATGTGCACAGGGGCCCATGGCTTTTGGAGCTAACTTATTTACTGTCCTCTCTGTAGGGTTCTGCACACCAGTAGTTCTGAGTATGTGCTGGCATGCCCACGTGTAAGAGGGGAAGCAGAAGGCTGGTTATGTATGGCTGACCAACACACAGGTGCCTCAGCCCCCAGCCCATCCTTCCTCTCCTGCTTAGTCCTGTCCTCATCCCTCTTTCACAATTGTAACCTAGGCATTGTAATATTTTTGTCCTCGTTCTCTTCACTCTGATGTTTCTGTTCTTCCTGAGGAGCTAATCTCAGGGTCTGTTCTGTTACACTGGATTGTCATACAACTTTTTTGGTTCAAAACTTACCAACAGTCATTCCTGTAAATTCCTCTCTTGTCTAATGTCCATTTTCATCATGCAACCTTGAGCAACGGTTAGGAGGAAATTTAGGGTAACATTTTCACACTGGGAGTCAAGGGTACCTGGAGAACCTGGCTACCTACGATAGTATCTTTATTTTGGAATTAAAAATACCTTTCATAATATTTTTTATTATAAACATTAAATTTATAATATTATTATAATAAAGTTTCTGATATAGAAATAGAAAACATAAATATTAAGAAGAATGAAACAGGGCTGGCTGGCCGAGTGGCGCGATGGTTAAGAGCTGGCTTGGGACGCCAGAGGCCCGGTTCGGATCCCACATATGAGGGCCAGTGACACTGCCCTCTACAGATAAGATGCTGAACAACAGCTCAACCTGGAGCTGGGCTGCCGTGAGTCACCAGCGATGGCAGGTGGGTTGCCATGGGCTACCGTGTGTAGCCGGCAGCCAGCGTGAGCGACCGGGCAGAAGCCGGCGACTGATCTGCCTCGCCCAGGAAGAGTGCAATGATGGTGCCAACTTGGGCCAGTGAAGCAACGTCCTCCACAACTAGACGGAAGAACAGAAAGATGGCAACTTATCTGTTCTTCTTCCCCAATTCCCCAGCACTGTTCCCATCCCCCAATTCCCCAATAAAAATCTTTTAAAAAAAAAGAAGAATGAAATAAAAGTCACCTATTTATTACCTATCACCTGGAGATAAAAACCTTGATGTATATAGTTCCAGGAATTTTCTATACCTATATAACACTTTATATAAACTAGAAATAATATAATAAAAACATTTAAAAGCCTAGTTTTTTCATTTACTATATAACATTAATACCCTTCCATGTAATAAATATTCACCTATAATTTTACTATCAACAGATGACTATGATTCCATATAATAGCTATATCATAATTTATTAAGCTGACCTTCTACTATAGGGCATTTGAGTTATTTTGAAGTTTTCAGTATTGCAGTCTTTTAACATATTTTTAAAATTATTCCATTCAGTTGAATTAAATGAAGTAGAATGTATTAAAGGCTATGTATATTTCAAGACTTTATGATGATAGTTTATTATAAGTAAATGAATTATATAAAATAAAGTATATCTATATTATTTTTACAGTTATGGCTTTAGATGTGTTTACAAAAACATATATTTTGCTATCATTTTAAAAAATCAAGCAATATATTAAAAAGCAATTTAACTAAAATGTCATCAACCAGATATCTAGTGTTATTATTTTATGAGCATCTCCCTGTGTATATAAACTGATACTAAGAGAAATAAATAATAGGCAGATGATAGACTGATTGACAGATGTAGATAATCAAAATTACTTTAAAATGGATTCATATATACATAAGATACTTTTCTGAAATACTAAATTTAATTCCACTAAAATGTAACAGAACAAAAGTGAAACTCAAGGAAATATCATAATTGTTTCTTTGTTACAAAAATACTTGTTTCTAAAAGACCCATCTAAGGCAGGGGTTCTCAAATAGGAGAAATTTTGTCCTCTAGGGAACATTTGGCAGTTTGATGACATTTGTAGACCTCACCACTGGGTGCTACTGGCCTCTAGTGCGTGGAGGCCATGGATGCTGCTAAACATCCTACAATGCACAGGACAGTCCCCACAACAAAAATTAATCCAACCCAAAATGTCAATAGTACCAAAGTTGAGAATATTAAGGAAAAAAATTTAGAAAACATTTACATATTGGAGTCACTTTTTAATGTACCTGCTTCAATTTTAGATGTGAACAGGCACTATGGAAGGTGTGGTGGTTATCACACTTAAACTTCTTTCTCCCCACTGCCCATAAGCATTGCATCTGCAGCCGTTAACTCCTCAGATGGTTAATCTAGTTCTTGTATATTAGTACTGAGAGCTTTTGTTTTCATTTTTATGAACTTCCCAAGTTCTTTCCAGTTTGGAGTGTCTGCTGTGGCTTTTCATTTGAATAATTACCTGGCTTTGTGTAATATTGTTGGGTCCCATTTTTCTTTTCCATTGAAACTTGTAAGAATCTCACCACCGTCTTGTGGCATTAAATCCTATGAAGGATTCTGAGACTGCCCTGATTTCTTCTCCTTGTGAATCACTCATTCGCTCACATTGTTTTCTGAACTTCACACTGTTCCTTGGAAAACGAAACTTGTAGTGCAATTGCCCCTGAATATAAGAGCATACAGCCACCAAGATTTTTTTCTTGATTTTTTACCAGTGTTGCTTATTTATCCCCTTACTGTGTTTTTCCCAAAATTGAGTGGTATTAAGGGGAATTCTCAAGATTTTATTAAATCCTCCTTTGCTAAGTGTTATTTTCTGCTGCACTAGAACACAGAATTTTTTTTCCTGCCACTTTTCAAGTTGATGGCATAATCTTGTCTCATTTTCCTTGTCTGGTTTCTGCTTATTTATTTTTTACCCTTTTTGGACAAACTACTTTTTCTGTTTAGTTAATTAGGCTTCAGGGGAGGAATTTTCTGTGACATTGCCCCCTTTAGCCATTGCTTCACAGTCCTCTATGTGTATCATTATTTGATTTAGATTTTATTACTTTAAGCTTTTGTTTGTTTGGTACAGCATAATACTTACATATTACAATCAAATGCACTGTCAAATTTATAATCTTTTTATAATACTTAGGGGCTGTCTATATGGAGGTAAGTGTATCTATTAAGGTAAACAACTACTGAGGGCTCAGTGAGTAGCTATATGGAGGGTATATGCTGACTATGAACCTCCCAAATGTAATAAGTCAAAGTATAAATACATGTAAACTTTCATGTTTTACTTTAAAGCTGTGGTTATATCACCTGCAAAGTTAATGTGCTCAGATATATCTTATTACAATGTCAGACTTCAAACACCCTGAGAAGGGGAAGAGGGTAATTTCATAGATGAGAGGTGGGATTTCCAGATTTCTGGCCACCTTTCTGAATGGACAGGTCATGGTCTCTCCCCACACCCCAACTGCTGGATACCCCTTCATCATCCTTTAGCTCCACTCTGAACCAACATCATTAAAGCTAAGTAAATGATCTGTGCCCAAATTCAAGTGAGCTCCATCATATAGCAATCAAGTCACCTTGTTTACTTCAAATACAAAGACTTCAAACTCCAAAGCAAAGGGAAGTCACTTCAATCCCCTAAGGAAAGTATTTTATTTTCTATCTTAGAGTATACACTTGGCCATAGAAAACATCTCCAAAGAGACATTCATTTTGGAAAATGTTGGATCTGAGCCATAGGATGAGATGCAAGAGAACTGCCTTTCCAAAGTTATCCAAACTTGTGAGTATGTCCAGCCTTCATCAAGATTGCAGGTTTTGGATGCATCTTAACTTAAGAAAGCATGTAACTGCTCAGTCTGAGTTTGCTACACTATGTCTTTTAAAAAATTTTTTCCATATAAAACTATAATTTATACTGTGAAAGATATGAATAGATGGCAGTGGTATACTGGTACATGTTTACCAATTGGCTTTCTCGGGATGGAGTGGGGGAAAGCCCTGATTTCTAACATTAACAGGGGTGTAAATACGACCACCATAGCTAATTTCAAGCTAGCAACATGATGTCACTGGACACAGCATTGAGCATAGATGTGCCACAATCAGCTTCTCTCAAGGTGGTGGGAACCAGGTCCAGCACACCACTGGTAGATAACTTAAAATATAAGATTGTGATAACTTCACCAATAGTTTATTTTATTTATTTTTTAAAAAGAATTTATTGGGGAATTGGGGGAGGGGAACAGCATTGGGGAATTGGGCAAGGGGAACAAATAAGTTGCTGTCCTTTTATTCTTCAGTCTAGTTGTGGAGGACGTCGCTTCACTGGCCCATGTTGGTATTATCATTACGCTCTTCCCAGGTGAGGCAGTTGCTCACCGGCCATTGGACGGCCGCTCACGGCAGCTCAGGAAAGGTCACGCCAGCTGCCGGCCAGCCCCACTGCAGCCTATGCCAGCAACTCGCGGCAGCCCAGCTCCAGTTGAGCTATTGTTCACCATCTTAGCTGTAGAGAGTATCACAGGCCCATGTGGGATCCGAACCGGCAGCCCTGCTGCTCAGAGCTCATGCTCCCAAGCCAACTCTTAAACAACTGAGCCACTCGGCCAGCCCACCAATAGCTTAAATGCATGCAAGATTACCCTTCCCCTGCCAACACTGCCATGCAATTCCTCCCTTTTCTAAAGGAGGCAATGTTGTTGGAAGCAAAAGTAAACAAAGAGAAACTGTTTTCTATTTCCCAGTGACTGCGGAATAATTCCTTCTATCCAAAGCCCACAAATATTGAAAACCCAAATAATAGCAGTTTTGCCTTTTAGAATTCCTTTTCTACAAAATCCTTCAGGTACTGGTACGAAGGGTCACATCAAAATGTAAACTCTTATTGTACATTTTAACTTTGGAATTACAGTTATTAATGCGGATTATACAAATACCTTTTATAAGTTAAGGCAAAGCCCACATAGAATTAAACTCAAACCACTGTAAGAATAAGTAACAGTTACTACTCCAAGGTTATTTCATACACTATTCAGTGACAACCGCAGCTGTACCACTGTTTAAAGTGAAGCTGTGAGATTAACATAATGTATTATGAAAAAAATGCTATGTGCAGCTCTTGGAGATGAAGAAATCCTAGTGGGTGATGGAGAAAAAGAGAAGGTAATAGCAGAACACAGTCTAAATGAGAGATTCAGCTATTTAGACTTATTTGGAAAGAATCTGTAAAGTCCATTTAACTGGACACTTCTCCAAGTTCAAGATATACTCCCATCTTCTTCTATTCCTCAAACAAAACTTAACTATCATGCCTCAGTCCCTCAGAATTCTAGGCTCTTTCTATCGGTTTCCAACTTTTTAACTGATACATGTTTCAACCTTGAGGTGATAATATCTAATAGTAAAAATTAAGTGTATCCCTTAGGAATCAAAGGGTGTCTTTGGATGATCCCTGAAAACACAATGCTTTCACCCAACCTTTAAGTAGTATGGCTTATATAGAAAATGAAACTGGGTAGCACCTGAGATAAGTGGTCAAGGCATCTAACAATTCTGGATGACCAGCTGGGCTTCCATTTGCTTTAGGCTAGGCCCAGTCATGCTGAATGCTGAGAGAATGAGTATCTAAATATAACTTAATCTCATTTAGTGCATACCAGTGTCCCACATTACACTGGTTGGGAAACTAACAACCTAAAGGAAAAGATCTTGTTGCAAGTTGGGGGCCCTAGTAATCACCCTCTAAGACGAATTTTAGCATGCAGGGCATGTATTAAGGACTGCCCTTGGTACCCACATTTCTGGAAGGGAGGGAATGAAGCAGAAGTGGGCAAAGAGAAAAGTTAAGCTACAGTCCAGGACCAGTGGCAGCCTTAGCCAAACCCACATTGAGCTCTGAAGCTATAATTGCCCTGTGAAGTGGTCCTGAGGTAGGCCAAGATGGCCATGACTTTGTACTCCCATATCAACAAGTCAATGGAGATAAGCCACCTTAGGAAGGGGTGTGACTTTAGATAAGACTGCCCTTCACAACTGTGGTAATCCAAGAAGGGGCTGACAATTGAAGACTATTTGCTGGCAGCCCTTCTAGGAACCAAGAGAACAAATATTTCAGTGAAGAGAGATCTGGGAAGTACATCACAAAGTCTACTACATATTGCAGATTTCCAAAACACTGGATTTCTTAAACATTGGTTGGCCTGTTAAGGGCATCTCTCAGTAGATACAATGGAGAGAGGGATGGGGAAAGAGACACTTCCATGATTCTGAAGGCATAGCCGCCTCTCACACAAACATGAAATCCATGAAGGCCTATTCTCAAGGGAAGTCCAATCAACTGCACTCTCATCTCTTTAAAAACGTACTGAATTGGACGCCCATTCATATTTGGCCTAACAACTCCCCCATCTTTAAATATAGGTATCTTGCTTAGCTGCCTTATTCAAAGCTGGGGTTGACTTCCACCAATGCACCATACTTTATGGAGTACTGAGTTATCACCTAACATGGGGCCTACCATGAAGGGTTTGCTTTTTTCTTTCTGGCTTGACTCTGAAAATGCCAATATCCCCTGAGTGTCACTATATTATGGGCAGTTATCTTTTAAGCTCAGTGATATTCATTTATCAAACTGCTTTATCAGGATGATAGAGCACACCCAAGACACAATATAAAGCTATTGGATAAAAGGAATAACCTGGAGTGGGGAGAGGGGAACTTAGGAGCAGAGTGGGGAAAAAACAAAAACAAAACAAAACAAAAAAAGCATAAACTGTTGTAGACTTCCACTTTCCAAATTTTGCTTACATTTGGCCCTTCATATATTGCTTTCTTGGCAGTCCTGGTAATAGGACTATAGAATATTTGTACCCAGTAGTTGATGGGAAATAGTCAACGTGTTCACTAATTCTTAAAATAACAAGAAAACAACATAACAAACAAAATCTTAACACAACCTTGTGGAAATGCAAACACAAACAATTTAAAAAATAAAACACAGTTCAATGCTAACGTAGTTGACTCTTAAAGGTCAATTTGATAGAAAAAAAATCAATGGTGAAGATATCCACACGTTTGCATATGCTATTTCTTTCACCTGAAACACTCCTTGTTTCCACACCTTCAAAGCATGCCTACCCCTTCAAGTCTAAATTTAAATCCTCCATCTGTGAAGTCTTCTCAGATCACTCCAATCCCTTTTCCTACCCAACTGCATAATGCTCAATATCTCTGTAAAATATTTGACCTTCATCATTATTTTTGGTTGTATTTCTATTGAATGCCCACTATGTGTCAAGTGCAGTATTTACAAACTCCACATATTTTATCAGATGGAATCCTTGCATGTACCCTCGTAGACAGCTTTGAGTATCCCCATTTGACATATAAGAGAACAGAGGCTGGGTCATAAGGTGGTTCTATTTTTAATATGTTGAGGCCCAGGAAGGGGAATCAGTACTGCAGGTAAAAGGGAGTAGGTGTTAAGCCCAGGTTAGATATACTACAACGTCTGTGTTCTTACTACTATGCTGCCTAATATTCTGTGTGCTTCTCTCTTCCCTCGGGTAGACCATACACTTCTTGAGGGAAGCAACTGTGTATGGTACCCCTTTCTTGTATTTCTCTGTACCCACCCCACATCATCTTGTCTAACAAAAAGAATACAGCACTATGTATATGTTTGAGAAAAACAAGGAGAAAGACATGAGATAGGGAAGTCAATGAGTAGACTCCTATAAGTATTCCAGATTATTCCTGATGAATTAAAAACATAACAGAAAGACACATAGCTCCTAAAAAGAATAAGAACAGTTTTGCCTCAGTCTTTCTATGTTTCCATGTTCTGGTGGCAATTTGTGACTTAGTTAAGTCTTTGGCTCTCTCATGCAGTAATACAGAAAGCAAGTGGTTGGGAAAATCGATTAAGAGTGAGGGTTATCAATGGCACAAAAAAACTTAACAGATACATGTTTGCTTGCCTTTTATTAAAATAAATTGAAATGATTTATCTTCAAATGATAACAATACAAATGGAAACACTTGGCAGTTCTCTTGAATATATAATGAAGGATTACCCTCACACCCACATTTATATCCTGTAGTGTGCATAACACTGAGAGAAGGCCAGGAAAGTGACAACTCCTTAATTAGTTAGCACTTGGTGACAAATTGGGGAAACTTGCTGTGGATTCTATAGGGAGGGAGGAGATGGTAGATTGGTTTAAAAGTCTTTCTCTCTCTCTCTCTCTCTCTCTCTCTTCTCTATTATATGTTTCACAAAGCACACATTTTTATTTCACTGTTAAAGATGTATAAACCCAAAGAAGTAAGATTCACTAACTACCATGCTAAAAACCAAATGAAGGGTTTTGCTTCATTTAGTACCTGAATCAACACTACTTTACCTATCAAGGCAGACCTGAAACCTCCTTTTACCAATTTTTCTTGTGATAAGAGAAAAGCAATTCGAACCAACTACTAAATTTTATTCATCAGTGCCCATGGTAGGAAAGCTATATGGAAAAAAAATTTTATGTACTTTTCCTTAAAATGTTATCCTGTAAGCAGTTGCACCCTCCTTCTACAGTTATAACTCAAACTATTTATTAAATTACATCAAAATGCCATAAAGAATTTAGTAATGATAGCTGTATGCAATAATTACATGCTACATTGCCTCCATTGGAAACCATGGTAACCAATCAGTTACTGTTTCAGTTTGCTGCCAGAGTTGAGAGTGGCACAAAGGAGAAATAAGGTACCCTAGCCATCATCACATGCATTCAATCTTGAGATAACTGCAGAGGGGCTATTTATTTATAATTAAGCTAATATATTATTTTCATAATAGCCACCATTCCCCATAGGATTGATTTGTACATGCAATTATGAAAAGGGGTAAGGGGAGGGAGAGAATAAGAGAGGGAAAAGGAAGAAGGGTGGTAGGGAGAGACACTAATAATAAAGATATTTTTAAATCTCACTTTTGATTTTACAGTAAGAGCTATAATGATAAGGAACAAAAATATTTTTTAGAACCTATTAAATAATAGTCAACCATGGCCTTGAATTTTAGATGGACAAGACTTGGAGAATATCCCCTCCAATCCTTTACTTGTGAATTCTCTAAATCTTCCCTGATAAGTCATTTAGCCTCCACTGGAGCACATTATGACAGGAGGCTCACTATCCACTTCATAGTTGGAGGTTGTCATTGGTAGGAAGGTCCGCCACACCCCATGAATCAAAATCTACCTCTGGACATCTAGCCCTTTCATCATCCTCATGTTGCTCCATTTGGGACTGCCCTTCACCATGCCAGGCCACCTCCTTTCTTAAAGACTTTGCATTTACTCTTCCTTCTAACTTGGAATACTCTTCTACTAGCTCTTAATGTGACAGCTCCACCCTGTGACTCAGGATTTAACTCAAATATCATCTCCTCAGACAGGCCTTGCCTGACCAACTGACCCCTAAAACTAAACTAGCTTTCTCCAAGTCTCTATTACCTGGAGAGCACTTACTTACCACTTTCTGAAAGAATAGTGGCATGTGTTTATTTATTGGCATATTATCTGTCCATGTAATAAATTGTGTACCATGTGACCACTGGGTTGTTATTTCCTTTAGAACATCCATATTGTCTTTCTTACTCACAACAGTAATCTTAATGCCTAGCCCTTTACCTAACCCTATGCAGAGTCATTCCCCCCAAAACAAATCAAGGGTAGAATATATCTATCCTTAGTCTTATATGACTTAATATTTTAATGATATATTTCAGTGACATATATGCAATAGGTGGTGCTCAGTAGATATTTGATAAATGAGGAAAAAAATAGAAAAGATGAATCAATGAAATTTTAACAGTCCTTTTTCCTAGTGATATCCTCCCCAAAAATACTTAAAGAAAATTATCCTAAGTTATCTGGGGCTCCTCTCAAAGCGATACATTCATGATTTCTTCAATTCTTCTTCTTAGGATCTGTTTTCAACATCTTGCATCACTTAATTATGTCTCTTAGACCTGCCAGTTTATTAGTACTCCATCTTAAAATCTGGCATACAGAAATGAGTAAGAGTTTTCAGGCATTATCTAACCAGCACAGGCATGGATACTGACAGACATGATAAAAAATAATGGCATTCCATGAGGCCCGCTCAAGACAGTGGTCACCCAGCCAGCCGCCTGAAATGATATTACTATATTGTCTGTATATTGGTAACCTGAGGCAGGTGTGATATGATGCAGTGCTCCTCAAATGTACTGGGCCGACCTGATCTTTCAGAATCTAGTTAAAAGGCCAATTTTGATTCAGTAGGTCTGGGGTGAAGCCTGAGAATCTATTGGGTTGTTGGAAGTCATGACGCATTTTTGCAACAAAAAACATACAAAAAGTACATCATGACTTTTCTGACAGCCCAATACATTGCTAATAAGCTGCTGATCTACAGGCCATACATTGAGTAGCAAAGCTATACTGGAATCCTGAACCTGGAATAGGAGAGCTAAATTTGAACTGCAGTTCTAAATGTAATAGTAGCATACAGATTGACATGTTTTCTTTTTTTTTAAAGTTTATTGGGGTGACAATGGTTAGTAAAGTTACATAGGTTTCAGGTGTAAAATTCTGTAATACATCATCTATATGTCACATTGTGTGTTCACCACCCAGAGTCAGTTCTCCTTCCATCACCATATATTTGATCCCATTTATGACAAAAAAAAAACATCAAAAACCATATAATTTCACTGATATGTGGGATAGAAAATTGAAAACAACAAAGGAACATAACAACCAAATAAAGAAACAGAAATGTATAGACACAGACAATAATTTAGTACTTACCAGAGGGTAAAGGAGGAGGGGGGTGGTAGATGAGGGTAAAGAGGGTCATTAGTTTTCTTATCTGTAAAGTAGGGATAAATATAACTGCCTTGGAGAGATATTATAAGAGTTAAATAAGATATAGAATGTAGTTGGCACATAGTGAAAAGGTAACATATTTTTTTCAATGAATGAGCTTCTACCAATAGAAATTGGAGCCTCTTATTGAGTCTATAGGCAGAAAAAAGAACTAACTTTTTTTTTAATAAAAATGGTTTCTAAGCCAAATTTCCTCTCATCCAGCATTTGCACAGTTGATTTTTTTTTTAACCTAAACATAGGACTTAACATTTATAACTATTAAATTTCATCTTGTTAGCTTTGGCCAGAGTTCCAGCCTGTCAAGAATGTTTTGAATTAAGATTCAGTTACTCAATGTATTAGCTATTGCTCCAAGCTTTATGTCATCTGCAAATTTGATAAGTATGCCTTCTATGTCATTATATATATCATTAAAATGTTGAGTAGGACAAGACCAAGGGCAGAAATATTATACATTTTATTTGTTTTGAAAGAAGGACTATACATGGGGTGGGGGAAGGAGTTGAAATTGCTTGACAAACCATAAATCTGTATAACTATCATTCAGCCTACATACATTTCTACATTTTTCTCTACATAGTTTCCGTAAAATGTTTTTTGTGAAATATTAATAAGCAAAATACATTATGTCTATGAAGTTTTATCTTTCCATCTACAACTCAAATTAAATAGTAAGACAAGATTAGTTTGCCATGATTTTTTCTTAGTGAAACTATGCTATCTCCTAGAATCATTATTTTCTTTACTAAGTGTTCAATCACAATCTATTAATCTATTTTGTAATTTCAAAAAGCAAGAATTAGTGCTCTACTCATTGGTAGCATATGTATTGTGACTGGAGACTCACATTTTTCCAAAATTCTCAAAACTATTTTTATATTTTTTTATCATATACTCACACATTTTCCTGTATCCATGTAGGTAATTCATCTAGTTCTGAAGATAGATTCATTTATAAAGGCGAGGCATGCCTTGTTTCTTACATATCTCTTTGTTTACTTCCCTCTTAATCATTTCATTCTATTTGCTATATTTTTTTGTACCATTCTCCTCAACATGAAAAACCTAAAACAGGAATTGAATAATTTTGGTGTTTCTTTTATAATCCACCTTTCTTTGGGGAGTGTTTTTAAAAATCTAGACTTAATAGTCACAACTGTTTTTGTAGATGGCTCCCTTTCCAGCAGTACATTGAAGATCCCTGTCCTTTCTCAGCTATATTTCAACTCTGCTTTGAAATCACTGGCAATGAGATAAAACTTTTTCCTTTTTGAAAATCCTTTTAAAATAAATAATGATCTTTTTAATTAAGATTTATTGGGGTGACAATGGATAGTAAAATTACATAGGCTTCAAGTGTACAATTATGTAATACAGCATCTATACCAGTGGTGCCAAAAAAATGTATACACATTTTAAGCGATGTTATCTATGTATTACTTCCCAAAGTTGAATTGAATTACAGTACCAATGGGTAGTGTGACATTTGCTCAAAAGATGGCATTAATCAAATGAATGCTACAGTCACCATGCAACAGGCAGGACAGTCAAAGAAAATGGCAGAAGCACGGTTGTTGTTCAAGGAGCACAAGGTCATTTTGAAGTGGTCTTTGAAATTCAAGAACGTTGTGGAAGTACAACGACAATGGAGGCGTGAGTATGCAATAGAACCTCCAACACGCCGAACAGTTGCACGCATTCGTGATAAGTGTGAGATGCATGGTCCTGTGTGTGATGTGCACAAGGGAAGATCTGGGAGGCCTCGCACAGCAACAAGCCCTGCTTCTTCTGCTGTGGTGTTGGAACTGTTTACACGCTCACCATAAGAGTCTACCAAACAATGTTCGCCGAAATCAGAGTGTCTGGACGCTGATGATAGCCACTTTGAGCACCTCTTGTAATTGCAGGACCCAAACATGACTTGTATTCATCTTTTGCTATCGGTATATATTATTACAATTTCAAAACAGTTGTTTTTTCTTTCTTAAAATGTGTATACATTTTTTTGCCACCCTCTGTATATCACATTGTGTGCTCACCACCCAGAGTCAGTTCTCCTTCCATCATCATATATTTGACCCCCTTTACTCTCTTCTACTATCCCCCTCCACCTTACCCTCTGGAAACCACTAAACTACTAGGCTGTGTCTATGAGTTTTTGCTTCTATATTTGTGTGTCTTGTTCCTTTGTTGCTTTCAGTTTTATATCCCACATATCAGTGAAGTCATATGGTTTTCAACTTCTTCCATCTGACTTATTTTGCTTAGCATAATAATCTCAAGATCCATCCATGTTGTCACAAATGGCACTATTTCATCTTTTCTTATGGCAGAGTAGTAGTCCATTGTGTATATATACCACATCCTCTTTATCCAATCATCTATTGAAGGATACTTTAGTTCTTTCCATGTCTTGGCTACCCTAAATAAAGCTGCAATAAACACTGGAGCACATACGAGTATATCTTTACTGATGAATGTTCTCAGATTTGGGGGTAGATATCATATGCTGTGTCATATGATAATTCTATTCTTAATTTTTTGAGGAGCCTCCACACTGGCTTTCATAGCGGCTACACCAATCTGCATTTCCACCAACAGTGTATGAGGGTTCTTTTTTTCTCCACAGCCTCTCTGACACTTATTATTTGTCTTGTTGCTGATAGACATTCTAACAGGTGTAAGGTGATATCTCGTTGTGGTTTTTATTTGCATGTCTCTGATGATTAGTGATGTTGAGTATCCTTTCATATGTCTGTTGGTCATCTGTATGTCCTCTTGGAGAAATGTCTATTCAGGTCCTCTGCCCATTTTCTAATTGGATTGCTCTTTTTGTTGTTGTTGTTGAGTTATATGAGTTCTTCATATATTTTGGATATTAGTCCCTTACTGAAGGTGCTGTTTGCAGATATCTTCTCCCATTTGGTTGGTTGCCTGTTTGTTTTGTTGATGGTTTCTTTTGTTGTGAAGAAGCTTTCTAGTTTGATATAGTCCGATTCGTTTATTTTAGCTTGTTCTTCCCTTGCCTTTGAGGACAAATTCATAAAATCCTCTTTGAATCCAAGATCCATAAGTTTAGTACCTATGTTTGGTTTTTTTTTTAATGCTGGAGGTATCACACTCCCTGACATCAGCTTGTACTACAGAGCAACAATACTAAAATCATGATATTGACAGAAAAAGAGACACACAGACTAATGGAATAGAATTGAAAACCCAGAAATAAACCCACATAAATATGGACAAATAATTTTCAACAAAGGAGCCAAAAACATTCAATGGAGAAAGGAAGCCTTTTCAATAAATGGTGCTGGGAGAATTGGAAAGCTATGTGCCAAAGAATGAAATTAGACTGCTATTTGTCACCATGCACCAAAATTAACTCAAAACAGATCAAAGACCTAAACATAAGACCTGAAACAATAATGATCTTTTATTTTTAAACGTTTCTTTTTCTATTTTGATACTGTAAAACACCACACCTTCCCTATTCATGTTCATATATAATGAATTATTTAAAACAAATGGGAATCAATTTTTTAAGTTGGACTGATATGCCATCAAATCAAAACAGACTCAACCATTTCTCACACATACATGCATGCACATGCACACGTGCACACATACACAAATACTGGCTCCATCAGATTGCTTGGTTCTCCACTGGTCTCCTCACTGTTCTTTCATAGGACCCTTTTTAACAGCCTACATAGCAAACATAAATGCTCTAGGGGACTCTGACCTCTCCTGACACTAGTGATGGAGATCATAAAGGGACTGGAGTCAGCCCTACTTGCAAGTGCTTGTGAGGTGCAGGTTTCAAACATGATTTATGCCAGCCACACCAGAGAACCAAGGAACCTGACACAGTCAGGTGTGTGTGTGTGTGTGTGTGTGTGTGTGTGTGTACACGTGTGTGCACACACATGTGAGAAAGTTGAGTTAGCTTTGTTTTGATGCTAAGTAGGACAACTCAAATAAATTAAGATTCCTATTTTAACTGATTCATTTAATAGAAACAACATGATACTACATAGATACAAATGGGAAAAGTGTTTTTTTACAGCGTGGGCTCAGAGAGGAATGAGGACCAGCCACAGATCACATAGATAGTAAGGAGTGAAGCCTGAATGCCAGCTCAGCTTATGGGACTCCAAATATCATGTGGCTACAAGGCACAAGCACTGGTGATGGATACACAGAGAACTGCAGAAGGGCAAGTGTGCATAGGACTTTAGGGTGGTCTAGAGAAGCATATGAAATTTATTCTTTTTAAATTTTTATTAAATTTATTGGGATGACATTAGTTAGTAAAATTATATAGGTTTCAAGTGCACATCTCTATAATACATCATCTATACATTGCATTGCATGTTCACCACCTAGAGTCAGTTCTCCTTCCATCACCATATATTTGACCTCCTTTACTCTCATCTACCACCCTCCCTCCCCTTTTATTCTCTAGTAACCAGTAAACTGCTGTCTGTGTCTATGAGTTTTTGTTTGTTGGTTGGGTTGTCCTGTTTGTTTGTTGCTTTCAATTTTATATCCCACATATGAGTGAATTCACAAGAAAGCCCTCTTCACATAAACCTGCTGCAGAATTCATTTCTGTAGTTTTCCAGGAAGAGAAATAATCCATCAATTGCCAGGAATAACCAAGGGAACAAGGCAGCTAAGAAAATGAAAAATCTTCAGAAAATCAACTTAAAGACATGCAAATATGTGACTTAAATGACAGAGAATTCAAGACCTCAGTTCTGAAAAACTCAATGAGATGCAAGAAAACACAGACAGGCAGTTTAATGAACTCAGAAATAAAATCAATGAACAAAATGAATACTTTACCAAAGAGATTGAAATTTTTAAAAAGAACCAAATAGAAATTCTGGAGCTGACAAACTCAATAAAAGAGATGAAGAATGAAATAGCTAGCTTAGGAAATAGAGCTGACCAGATGGAGGAAAGAATCAGTGACATCAAAGATAGAAATCGGTAAATGACACAGATGGAAAGAGAGGGAGAGAGATTTGAGAGTTAAAAAAAATGAAAGAACTCTACAAGAACTATCTGAGTCCATCAGAAAGAGCAACATAAGAATAATGGGTATACTGAAGCTGAAGCTGAATAATATTTTATATCAACTATAATTATATATATATATATATATATATATATATATATATATATATAGTCACGGATGTGGAGTACAGTGTGGGGAATGGAGTGAATGGAATTGTAATAGATATGTATGATGTTGGGGGGGCAGTGGATTGGGGGAGGAGGATTGTCACTTTGTGAGGGGTGAAATGTATAACTATTGCATTGTTTTGTACACCTGAAACTAATAAAAAAAAGAATAATGGGTATACTGGATGGAGAAGAGAGGGGAGAAGGACACAGAGGGTATATTCAAACAAATAGTCGAAAAGAACTTCCAAAACCTATAGAAAGAACTGGATCCTCATATCCAAGAAGCAAACAAGACATCTAATTACGTCGATCCCAGCAGGCCTTCTCCAAGGCACATTGTACTGAAACTGTCAAAAATTAGGGTATCAGATGGGCACTTGTCTTATTAGGGAGACCACTTCATGGACAGCGTGGACGCCTAACGACTGCTCTGTACACCTGAAGCTGAAGCTGAATAATATTGAATGTCAACTATAATTTAATATATATATATATAGTCATGGGATGTGGAGTGCAGCATAGGGAATAGAGTCAGTGGAATTGTAATGGCTATATACGATGTCAGAGGGGTAGTAGATTGGGGGAGGGGGGTTATCACTTTGCCAGGGGTGTAAATGTCTAACTAGTACATTGCTATGTACACCTGAAACTAATAAAAAATTAAAAAATAAATTAATGACAAAGAAAGAATTCCTAAGGTATCCAGAGAAAAGAAGATGGTAATGTACAAAAGAAATCTCATTAAATTATCATCAGATTTTTCAGCAGAAACTCTACAAGCCAGGAGGGAGTGGAATCAAATATTTAAACTAATGAAAGAGAGGAATGACCAGCCAAGAATAATATACCCAGCAAAGTTATCCTTTAGATATGAAGGAGGAATAAAGACCTTTCCAGACATACAGAAGCTGAGGGAATTTTCCACCACAAGGCCTGCATTACAGGAAATACTTTATTCTTTTAAAAATATTTATGATCATATTCACAATATCCCTTCCATTCTTAGAATCTCAAAGTTGTCCTCGGTGTTAAATTTTCCTTTTAACCTGCAGAGACCAGAGGTTTTAACTGGTTTTGAGAAGGACTTGAGCAAACAAGTTTGCATGATACAAAATCAGCAGCCAGGCAGCCAAGAGGAATTTCAATCACATTACAGGAGTATCCCAGGAAAATTCCCAGATGTTTTTGCCACTGCCCTCTATTTCATGCCATTGAAGCTAGCACGAGACACTACAACTCCTCCTCACATGCCTCAGAAGGATCAAATGATTTCACCACCATACCTATCAAAATAACTGCTGAGGCATGTCATATGGTGCTTGCTTCTGCCTTTCTGCTCTCCAGTGTGCATATATATCCCTTTGGCAGAAGCTAGATCACATGAAAAACACCAGCTTCAAAGGAGACTGTGTAATGTAGTCTTTAGCATTCCTATCTTTGGGGCACTGGAAGGCAAATAGAAGCAGATAGGGGTGGGTGGCATTGAGCAAGCAAGTCTGTTGTGTGATATACAGTAAAGAACTACTTCCAAGGTTTCCATTACCCTTTTTAAGAAATTCAATTCATGTCTTATGCAAACTCACTGGATTGTTCCTACTTGCACTCCCCAAGGAAAGGCTTGATCAAAACTGGTGCCATCTCAAGGACTTTGTTCTCTTCTAATAATGTTACAGAGCAATAAATGTTCAGTGTATACATCATCAGTCTTGTATTTTTCCTACAGATTGTTTTAACAGCAATTAAGGGTTTGAGGTTTTTTCAGTTGTATATTTCATGTTTATAAAAATGCTGGTGGTGTTGACAGGACAGATGAATAGGCTCTCTAGCTGTGCAGGGAAAGCAAAGACAAAACTTTCAATTCCATAAAGCATCGCACAAACTCTTCTTTATTGCCAGCACAATCTGCCGCTGGCTTTAAAAACAATAATTGTATCTTTTCATTTCTCTCTTTTAAAAAATTATTTGCTCCTGTTCTCAAGGAGACAAATTTTCATTTTTTCCTATGCCTTTAAGAATTTATTAATCTCAGAAGCCAATTATTAGAAGAAAAAGGATACCACTGAACAAAAACATGAAGTATAGATCTGAGCGATAACCAAGCAGAAGGAAACTCAAGGGTATTTTAAAGTTATTACTGATTCCTTTACCAGTGTGAAAATCAAAGGTTTACAATTCCTAAATTAAGGCCTTGAGGTAACATTAAAACAATGTATTTTTATCTGTACAACTGAAGAGCCCGTATGTGACTGAATCCTAAAATTACCACCAAAAAGGAGGTTTGTACTTTAGTGCTCTCACTTACCTCAACTTTTACTCTAGGATATCTTGGTGAATAGTACCATCCTAAAATCTATTTTTTAAAATGAAAGATATGGGTATTTGCACCAAAATACCTGTATTGTATATAATATCTATATGGATCCAGAGTTAGTGGGTACCTCTGGAAAGAGAACACTTCTTGCCCTTAAAGATACACAGAGCTGGCCATCCCTCACAGAAGAACGATTCGGCTAACCCATTACTTAAGAGACATACAGTTAAAGTACTATAGTAAAGCACTAAAGAAGAGCTTACTATATATGCTTGCATAATAGACAAGTTCTTTTTTCCTCAAATTACCTCTCCCTTATAATACATTCCTTATAAATTTGTCACGCTGCATATAGTTCTATCAATTAATTTAATTTGAACAAATTACTATTCAAGAAAAACATACTAGCCTAAATCAGTGGGTTTCCAACTTCAATGTACATCAAAATCACCAGGGGGGCCTTTAAAAAAATTATTTATGTTTTTCAGTTACAGTTGACATTCAATGTTATATCCGTTTAGGTGCATAGCATAACGGTTATAAATTTATATAATTTATGAAGCAATTGCCCCGATTAGTCTAGTACCCACCTGGCACTATACATAGTTGTTGCAACATTACTGACTATATTCTCTATGCTGTACGTTACATCCCCATGACTATTTTGTAACTACCAATTTGTACTTCTTAATCCCTTCACCCAGCCCCCAAACCCCCTCCCTCTGGCAACCATCAGTTTGTTCTCTGTATCCATGAGTCTGTTTATTTTGTTTCTTTATTTTGTTCTTTAGATTCCACATATAAGTGAGATCGTATGGTATTTGTCTTTCTCAGTCTGACTTATTTCACTTAGCATAATACCCTCTAGGTCCACCCATGTTGTCTCAAATAGTAAGATTTCATTCTGTTTTATGGCCACTTAATATTCATTCCATTGTACATAGGTACCACATTTCCTTTTTTTAAAGATTTTTATTAAAATATAGCAAACATAGAATATTATATTAGTTTCAAGTATATACAATAGTTATTCAACATTTATATACGTAAAGAAGTGATCACCATGCTAAGTCCAGGAATCATGTGACACTATACCAAGCTATCACAATATTATTGACTATATTATCTGTACTGTACATTACATCCCCATGACTTATTTGTTTTATACCTAGAGATTTGAACCTCTTTTTCCCCTTCTTTAATCAACCATTTATTGATGGGCACCTGGGTTGCTTCCATGTCTTGACTACAATACTATTGTGAATAGTGCTGCAGTGAACATAAGGGTGCATATACCTTTTCGAATTAGTGTTTTGGGTTTCTTCAGACAAATACCCAGAACTGGAATTGCTGGGTCATATGGTAATTGTATTTTTAATTTTTTGAGGAATCTCCATACTGTTTTCCATAGTAGCTGCAACAATTTGCAATCCCTCCAACAATGCACAAGGGTTCCCTTTTCTCCACATCTTTGCCAACACTTGCTGCTTGCTAATTCAGGGGGTCTTATTAAAGCCCAGATTGCTGCACCCCACCCCTACAGTTTCCAATTTAGTAGGTCTAGGGTGGAGCCCAAGAATTTGCATTTCTAACAAATACACAAGGGATGTTGTTGTTGCTGGTCTTAGGACCTCATTTTGAGAACCACTACTCTACTAATGATAGCTTTAGATCGATCAGTGGTTCTCAACTCTGGTCGCACATTAGAATCACCTGGGGACATTTCAAAAATTAAAATTTGGGGCTCCATCCCAGGTATATTATAATATTGGAGAGGGGCCCACCAGGGTGCCCTGCTTGTAGTTTTGAATGCTGTTCTGTTGATTCTAGGGTGAAGCCAGGGTTGAAAACACCTGTTTCAGATAAATGCCAATCAATTTTAGCTAAAATAATGGGTATTTTAAAGAGGCAAATACATTTGACCTACATTTAATAATTACTCTTGGGGCATGTGACCTTACATTTGCAAATGATGATACATAGTTAATTTGTGGAAATCACTAATATATGCTTAAATGAAAGAATGGAAACAAAGAAATAAAACACTGCTCTAATCACACAGTAATAGATTTGTGCAGCTTGGGTTAAAGTTTCTAGGAGCAGCATCATAGGGAGATCCTGAACAATACAGGTGGAAGAGAAGATGGTATCTTCTGGAAAACCATGTTAGAGGGCCCAAAGGAGTGACTTTGGTGACCATGAAGACAATGATGCTGGAGGTGTATGCACAGAGTTTGAATAAATTGTTTAAAAAATGCAAGGCTACAACAAAGTAGTATTTCTAAAATAACTGATATTCTATATGTGATTTTAAATGTGTATGTGTAACTCCATTAATACATGCAATATTATCAGTAGATATTTGACCCAATCTATATCCCTACAGTTTATGTATTCAAGTTAGTCAATATTTCTTATTCTGTCTACTAATTAATATAGGTATTATCTCCTATTCAGTCATATGCAGAATTTCTGGCTGAGAGAATCAGCCTTTTAAAAGGAGAGGAAATCATATGAGTGAACGGAATGGTAGTAAGAAGGCAAAAGGTGAGTTGTGAGGATGCCCAACTAAAAAAGTAATACACTACTAAATTATGGAGCCTTTAATATCAGGATAAATAAATTTTACTTTTATTCGGACTATTTTGTAAATGATGTCTCCTCCAGTATTAGTAACCGGCTTGTTGCTTTTCACCCCTCTTTAGCCAGTACTTCTCTTAAAAGAGATCCTGTACTTTCAAAGATGATTCCAAATGGTGGCTTAATACCTGTATTTCTCGTCCTCATCTGAAATTACAAAACTCTCTAGTCATAGATTCCTATGGGCAGTTAGAGATCCTGAAGAAGAAAATTATTTGTCACATGAACTTAGTATTTCAGTTATCTATTGGTGTGTAGCAAGCATCCCAATATTTAGTGGCTTACAAAAACAATTTATATTCCATGATTCTGTGAATTGACCAGGCATTTTCTTCTCCTTCACATGATGTGGGCTAAGATACAGTGTATCTGGAAAGTTCAAAATGGCTATAGTCACGTGACTGGCTGCCAGCTAGATGCTGAGCCAGGGCTTTCAGGTGGCGGATTTAGTTTTCCTCCAGATAGAATGCTCTACATAGCTACTTGGGCATCTTCACAATATGTCACATGGGTTCTAAGGACTATTCCAAAAGATGAATGAGAAAACTGCAGATTTCTTAAGGTCCATCCTTGGATGTTAAACAGTTTCACCTGAGCTGTATTCCATTTCAAACAAGTCACAGGGACAGACCAGATCCAAGAGTATGGAAAATATACTCTATCTTTTGATAGCAAAGTGATCTGAGCTTTAATTAATAACTGTGGTATATATGTTTTTCCAGAACAACTTTCTTCTTCAACTTGATTATACAGTGATGGTGATAGCAGCAGAAGGAGCAGTAGTAGAATCAATTAAAAAAATTGTAACAACCACTATTTACTGAATTACTTCTCTATGTTGAAAACTGGAAGCCATCATTTAATTCTCACTCAACATTTGATTCTCAGGACCACCCTATGAGAAAAGTACCACCACCTAAATTTTATAGAAGAGAAAAGAGAAGCTTGAAGACATTTTATGCTTTGCCCAAAGGACACAGGAAGTCAGCAACACAGGGTACTAACTCAGGGGTTGACAATTTATATTTGTCTATAAAAGGCCAGATAGTAAACATTTTGGGTTTTGAGGGTCATACGGTCTCTGTTGCAGTTACTCAACTCTGCAGGTATTGCACAAAAGCAGCCATAGACAATATGCAAACTAATGAGTATAGTTGTGTTCCAATAAAACTTTATTTACAAAAAAAGACAGTGAGCCAGATTTGGCCTGCAGGCTATAGTTTCCTGACCCCTGTTATTACTCAAGACTGATCCAAACTTCTTGAATCAGGTTTTATGAAAAAATGTCTTCTATATTTTTATATCCCAATGCAACATCTAGCACAGAACCTTGTATTCCTCGGCACTCAATAAATATTTGTTGATGGAACCAATAAATAAATTAATTCAACTAATGTTTACTGAGTGCCTACTACTTCCCAGGCACTGTTGTAAATACTTGATATATATATATATATCAGTGAACAAAACAGATAGAAATTCTGGGCTATGATGGAATTAAAATCTGCAAACCTCCAAATCATATAGCAAAACTGTATCAGTTTGCTATTGCTGCCACAACAAATTACAACAAACACAGTGGGTTAAAACAACTCATTTATTATCTTACTGATGTGTAGGTTAGAAGTCCAAACCAAGTCTCATGAAACTAAAATGAAGGCATTGGCAGGGCTGTGTTCCTTTTGGGAAGACCTATTTCTTAGCTCGTTATGGTTCCTGGCAGAATTTAGTTCCTTAAACACAGATCCCTACATCTCAGAACCAGCAATGGGTCACTGAGACATTCTGCTGCCATCTTTCTCTCTGACTATAGCCAGGGAAGGCTCTTCAATTTTAAAGACTCATGTGATCAGATCAGGCCCACATGGATAATCTAGGATAATCTCCTCACCCCAAGGTCCTTAACCTTTACCATATCTTCAAAGTCCCATTTGCCATGTAAGGTAACATATTTACAGGTTCTGGAGATCAAAACATGGACATCTTTGGGGGACCTACCTCAAAGGTTCCTGCCTACCACAAAGACCCATCACAGGATTTTATACTAAATCTGATTAATTTTATTTTTGCCCCTGGACTATATTTCTAGTGAGCCAATGTCTGATATAAATTGCATTTATTTTAACATTTGTGATAATCCATTCATATCACACTGAACAAATTACACTTTTCCCAGCCTTGCCCAAACTTGTAGACTTAGACCTGATGATTATTGAGCCAGTCCTAAATAATGCTGGAGTGCTTCAAAAACTCTTACCTAATATTAAATACATTAAAAGCAAGTCATTGTATCATAAGCCTGACATATCTGAGAGGAACTTTCCATTTTGAATACATATTTTGCACTTTGGGTCCTGCCTAAAAAACAGGGCATGTCATTTACCTGGAGTTTTGTTCCTGACCAGGCCATTTGACTGAGCTGCTGCCTCAGTTTTCTGATTTCCCTTTCAATTCCCTTGCATTGATTAGAGTGTAAACTAAAAAGCTGACATCTTCCATGACCCTTGCTAAGCCCTCCAACTGTACTTATGTCCCAGATACTAGTCAAGTCCTTGTCCAAATGAGATGGACAATGTGCACCCATAACCCAAGACTGTCGGCTCCAGGAGTCACTTACTCAAGACACCTGGAGCTATGCCCAACCATTCATTGATGGCAGACACTACCTAAATTGGCCCACATGTCACAGTGTTGTGGCTTGGTCTGCTCCCCAAACCCAACCCTATATGCACTCTTCACCTCCCTTACAGGCTCCATCATTCACCCATGCTAAAGTTAAAAACTTTGAAGTAATTTTCAATTCCACTCTGCCTTTAACCCTCTACTTTCAATCATCATATTGTACGGATTATACTCAGGCAAAGTATATAGAAGGAAGGCTGGGGTTGGCAGGGAAAATAAGAGTTTTTGTTTTAGAAGAAAAGCCCAACTTTCAATGCCAGCCTTTCAGAAACCCTTGCCAATGGATCTAACCCAGGTCAAGGAAGATGTTTCTTTATAATATCTGGAATGAAGAAAGACTTCTGCTGAGGTTTGAATGTTCTAGTTCTAGAAGACTATTAATTTTGGAGCTTAAAACCTGGTTCCTTATACAGGCTCTTCTACTTACTTCGACAATTTTTTCTCAACTAGGAAATGCAAATAATACCTACATCATGGGGTTGTTGTGAAAATTAAATGAGATAATGAAAATGAAGGCACTTTGTAAACTGCAGATGTCAGCTGTTATCATTATGATTATCCCACTAATGCCCTGCTACCTCCACTGCAGCAAATATTACAACTGTTTAGGGTGCAGGGTAAATATTTTAATGCTAATCATTCAGATTAATTCAGGAGACCATTTACTTTTGTTTTACTATATTAGCAGAGGTCATTGCATTCTATTCCTGTCCATCAAGTTACATTTTGGACAGGGTTCAGTCTAATTGAATCTGCCAATATTAGGCTTGGCTCTACTTAAAAGACTCATTCAAACACCATCTCTGAAAGCACAAGCCAACATTTGTGCATATTTGTATCATAAGTCATACATTAACAAGATTCCAAAAGCAATCACTTCTTTTATGAATTAGTCTCTGATTTCCCAGATGGAGTTAACCCATTCTTTCTCTATTTTCCAATACGTATTGCCAACATTATTATAGTATTTATATTATGGTACTGTAATGGTGTCTTTCACCTCCTTCCCCATGAGATTGTGAACAACTCTAGGGTGGAGATTTAGTTTTTGTATTCTCATTCATGGTACACAGCAGATAACCAAAATATGTTTATTGAAGCAAAGAAGGAAGTATAAGAGGCCCTCGCTACTGAGGACTTTGTCCCTTATAGAAGTCCATTACTCTAGCATATTTTAGGATTGAGGGATTTCACAGAAAGGAGAAACAAAGTAACATAAAATAATTCTTTCCAAAAATCCCCAATTAATCTTTCTATAGCATATTTAAAAGTTGTTTGTAAAAGCAATGTAAATTAGATTAATTATTCCAAACACTTCACATTAGAGATAGGTCAAAGGAGAAGCAGTTTATTTGAATATCTCAGGCCCTAAATGTGATGTCCTGTGCCTTTTTAAAAAAGTGGGGGAGGGGAAGGAGCTTGGGCTTTATTTAGAGAAGATATTCAGCACTACAAACAGAATACAGATGTGTCCATGTGAGGGGTGATCAGAGAGGAAGGGATTTTTCTCATTTAGGAAGTTGTTTCTATAAGAATTTTAATTATACATTTTCAAAATTATAAAATCATCTACCATGATATCATATAATCCCTTCTTAGTGTATCTTCTTTAATATTTTAGTTAAAAATTAGCCATGTAGCCCTTGGATTAAATGCAAAAAACAATAATCTATGTTGTGGGATGCCATTTTTGAAAGCACTGCTACCATTGAAAAATATGATCCTCCTGAGTCAGTTGAGAGTGTATCAGCAGGGTTTCAATGACCACCAGTGTATGCTTTAGTCTCATACTTCTAAAAATTGAACATGCACACAAATCCCCTGAGGGTCTTGTTCAAATGTAGATTCCGATTCAGTAAGTCAGAGATGGGTCCAGAGAGTCTGCACTTTTAACAATTTCCCAGGTGATGTTCAAACAGCTGGTCTGCAGACCACATCATGGGTAACAAGTTTCTAATACACATCGTCAATAAGAAAATTCACAGTGAAATTCCTAAGGTAACCTGTCACTGTATTTCTCCTATGCCAGTAGTTATGGAGATTTCCCCTATTAACACTTTTTACTTAAGAGAATAATTGCTTTAGTAAGCAGTCTTGAAACAGATTGAACCTTTTAGTTGGTCCAAATTTAATCACTATGCAAAATGTGGCTCGTGCAATGATTAATAAATGATCATGTCCTTGGCAGACAGGATGAATTATGTTTTAAGCTATACTTTTTCCCTTTATAAAATTTCCTTTTTCTATGACTCAATTCACATGTGGCTTCTGAGATATGTGACTGAAGGCATAGTCTGTTATTGATGTACTACAGAGTCCAACGGCCCCATCCAAAAGCAAAGCTGAAATGCCCATAACACGTAGGCATAAAACAGATTCTCATCTCATGTAAGCATTTCCCAGTAATGAGATAGCTCTTGGGATAATCTAACTGACCAGGGGAGCCATTCCAGACAGTCCTTAATCAGTAGTGACAAATTGAAGACCCTTAAAAGTAAAATAAGCTGTGTTTTTCTGGTGCTTGCCATATCAGGTTTTAGCTATGCCCTAGAGTTATAAAACTGCATTCTCATCAATCCATTCTCCATGCAACTAAAATCACTTATGTGGGCTAAGGATTCCACAGTATATTTTTTCAACCAAAATGATAGAACTCCAGTCATTAGACAGCATGAATTCTTCCACGGCAGTATCCAAATTCTACTGGCCCTCACATTCGATTTGAAAATTTCTCGTTAATTTTCCCACTGTCATTAATCCTCTTTGTTCTCAGTTTCCTCCCTGCCTTAATCAGTTGATATACTCTATAAAGTTGGGCATGAACTAAATTTTGATAATAGAAAGTGCTAATTTTAAGTGCACTTAAAATAAGTTAGTGTTTTCTGTGACGAATTCTATGTAAAGAAATAAATCCTTCTTTATAAATAATCATTCCCAAACACCTTTTAACATATATTTTGCAAGTTCTATATTCATATATCTCATCATTTTAGTGCAGAATATATCCGTATTTTTTACTTTATGCTTGATGCTAAGTAGCTATGTTTAATTAAACAAAGGTAAACTAACATCCGTGGTATTGGGAAGTACCTGGGGCTAGCAAGAGCAAAGGTGGCTACCCGCAGGAGGTCTAAAAGGGCAAGGGGAGAGGTCCGTTACCTAGAACCCAGGAAGACCAGCAGTTGTACAGAAAGGCCATCCTGTTTCCTTCAATACAGTAATACAGTCACTCCCCACCCCCCACCCCCCACTGGCCAAACCCAGTCCCGATCAATGATGTCCATAAAGGTCAGACTCTTAAAGCACAGGGTGGAGAAAGGTGGAGATGAAACCTGTAAGGCTACAAATGAACACCAAGCACAGTGGAAGGTACAGGTACCATATAGGAAACGGGAATTAAAGGAAAATTCACTTACTGAATGTTGAGGCCACTAATCTTCTCGCCACCATCAGCTCCAGAATGTCAGCAGCCAGGCTTCCATGCTCCAGGCAGGAGATTGGATGGCTCCTCTCTGGAGAATGAAAATGAAATGAAAAGCTAGATTAAAATTTGGGAAGATAAAATTGAGACAATTTCCCCAGATGTAAAACAAAAGACAGAAATTTTTAAAATGAGAAAAAAAGATAGAAAAAGTAGAGAATGAAGCCAAGAGTTTCAGTATTCAACATGACTAATAGTAAAAGAGTTCCAGAAAGAGAGGAGAAAAATGGAGAAGAAAAAATTATCAAAAAATAAAATTCAGAGAAATTTCCAGATGGATTTCCAGATTTTTCACCAACTATCCAGCACAATAGATTAAAGCAGGTCCTCACCAAAAGACCATTACCATGGAGTTTAAGAATATTGGAACAAAGTGAATATACTATTAGTTTCCCAAGAGGGAGGAAATAAACAGGTTACATACAAAGGATCAGAAATTAGACTGTTTCTGACTTTTAAAAGCAACACAAGAATCTAGAAGGCAATGGAGAAATGCCTCCAAACACTTGGGGGAACATGATATTCAATATATAATTCTGTACTCAGCCAAACTATCAATTAAATAAAAACCTTTCCAGGCATGCGAGATCTCAAAATTTCATCTCCCAGCATCCTTTTCTCATTTAGCTACCAAAATATGTATGGTACCAAAATGGAGGATGTAAACCAGAATAGAGGAGGAAGGAGAACACAGGAGACATGGATCTCAGAGACAAAGGTATTGCAGAATGACTCATATGCACTAGACATGGAAAGTAACCAGTCCAATTTGGAACTTATCAAAATGTGTTTGAATGGACTAGGGGAGATTCAGATAATTTGATAACAGAACTGAATTAGTGACAAGTGCATGAAAAACTATTAAAAAGGTGGGGGGAGGTGAAGGGGAATAAGAGATTCAAATTTCCAGGTATAAAATAAATAAGTCATGGGGATGTAATATACAGCATGGGGAATATAGTCAGTAATATTGTGATAGCATAGTACGGAGTCAGATGGTTACTGGACTTATGGTGATCACTTCTTTAGGTATATAAATATTGAATAACTATAATGTACACCTGAAACTAATATTATATGTTAACTATATTTTAATAAAAATCTGGGAAAAAAAACCTAACCATAACACAAGGCAATTATTAGCTTCAAGGAAAAATATTTTTGCAAGACACAGAAAAAAGTATTACATTATGTAGTTTAGTTATGAATAGTGTTTATACAGTTATACTAATATAAATACTGAAGATTGTACTAATCTACACTATGATATAACTATATTGGGAGGATAGAGTGACAGGAAGTCTGAATGCACATGGATGAAGAGAAAAGAAAACTAAAATTTCATTTTCCTCTCTGGAATGCCAATCAGTAACATTCAAATCTGGAAAATCAAGAAGTAGAAATAAAAACATGTTATTTAGAGAAATGAAGATAAATACCCAAAGATACTGCTAAAGATTATTGTATTTTTCTGTAATAGTTTCTATTGATTATGTGGAAATGTATTTCTTTCTATATTCAAATTTTGATAAAAATTTTTAAATAAATTAAAAATATAAACATAACTTTCAAAATTTAAAGGTTAAATATTATAATGAGTTTCTGTCATTTTTGAGGTATAATATCTCATAAATGATGTATGCAATTCTTATATTTCTTTTCATTATTTTAATGTGTTTACCTGCAAAGGGAAATGTTTGTTATTCTTACTATTTCAAAATCATAATTGAAGTCTATTAGTCTTAGAGTAAATAAAACCTCCCATTATTCTGTTTAATAAAACATGAATAAAGAACTTAGACACATCTTTGAGAATTTCTATAATTTCTATCATATTGATTAATCCTTATACCATGCTTATATTATCATGATTGAAACCCCTTTTGAAAACAGGTATCACCCTTACTGAAATATTGGAATTTTTAAATAACTGAAACTCCTTGCTATATAATACAAGAAAATTATAAATTTTATTTTTTATGACTAACACTCTTTGTCAAGACTCTGATGACCAGGTTCTAATAAGAATATTTTCTAGGACAATTTGAAGATTGTACTTTAGAGCTCTTAATTAAGTTCCGTTGTTTCAACATGCCAACATGACAGCACATCAACAATGTGATTTTTCTCCTCCATTTTGTACAATACCTTTAAAAAAAGAACTATGAGAGGAAAAATTTATCTTACCCATTTCAACATTCACCTAACCAGGAAAATAAAGTGGGTGATGGCTGCATATTGTGTTTAGTGAGTGAATGTAAAATTAGAACTATGCTAAGAAAATATAAAAATTTACCTTAATTCATTTGTATCATAAAATTCCTAATTTTTCCAATGAAAAACTAATATCAGACTCATTGATGCACAATTAATCCTGAAACAAGGCTACAAAATAATCGCTATTACTATAATACCTATTTTGCAGATAATGAAATTGAAACATGGCAAAGTGAAGAAATTTACTCTTTCAGGAAATTGTAGATCTAGAATGTGGAGCAAAATATCGTCTAGTAGAGTCCTTCCTTTTAGTCAGTATTCTAAAATGCTTCATATTTAAGTTTAGCTAATGATGATATTCAAATGGATTCTATTTGTGTGTTGAATTATAAGATCAGTTGATCTTGTCGCTCTTTTATTTATTTTCTTTTTCAATACATTATTTCCAATATTAGTGATCCAGTACAAATATGGTTTTAAAAAAAAACTCTATGAAACATTTAAAGAAGAATTAATACCAATCCTTCTCAAACCCTTCCAAAGAAATGAAGAGGAAGGAACCCTCCCAAACTCATTTTATGGAGCTAGCATTCCTGAAACTAAAGCCAGACCAAGACACTACAAGAAAATTACAGGTCAATATCCCTGATGACATAGATGCAAAAATCCTCAACAAAATACCAGCAAACCAAATTCAACAGTACATTAAATGATCATTTATCCCTGGGATACAAGGATGGTTCAACATACACAAAAAAATCAACATACTATACCACTTAATAAAATAAAGATTAAAAATCATATGATCATCTCAACACATGAACAAAAAGCATTTGACATAATTCAACATGTTTCATGATAAAAATTCTCAACAAATTAGGTAAAGAAAGAATGCAGTTCAATTTAATAAAGTTCATATATGACAAGCCCACAACTAACATCACACTCAATGGTAAAAGGTAGAAAGGTTTTCTTCTAAGATTAGGAATAAGACAAGATGCCCACTCTTGCCACTTCTCTTCAACATACTGCTGGAAGTCCTGGTCAGAGCAATTAGGCAAGAAAAGTAAATAAAAAGCACCTAAATTAGAAAGACAGAAGTAAAATTGTCTCTGTTTGAAGATGACATGATTTTATATATAGAAAATCCTAAGGATTCCACCAAAAAATCTGTTTTAAGTAATCAACAAATTTAGTAAAGTTGTAGGCTACAATACTAATTTACAAAAATCAGTTGTGTTCCTGTACACTAACAATGACCTATCCAAAAAAGACATTAAGAAAAGAAACCCATTTACAATATCATCAAAAATGATAAAATACTTAGGAAGAAACTTAAACAAGGAGGTGAAAGATCTGTACACTGAAAACTGCAGAACAGTGGTGAAAGAAAATGAAAAAGACACACACACAAAATGGGAAGACATTTGTGTTCATGAACTGAAACAATAAATGTTCTTAAAATGTTCGTTCCACCTGAAGTGATCTATAGATTGAATGCAAAACCTACCAAAATTCCAATGGCATTTTTCAAAGAAATAGAAAAATCAATCTTAAAATTTGTATGGAACCATAAAAGAACCCAAATAGCCAGAGAAATCTTGAGAAATAAGAACAAAGCTAGAAGCATCACACTTCTTGACTTCAAACTTCATTACAAAGCTGCTGCAATCAAAACAATATGCTAGTGGTACTGGCATTAAAAACAGCCACATAGATCAATGGAACAGAAGAGAGCAGAGAAATAACCCACAGCTACATGGTCATTTATTCTATGACAAAGGAGGCAAGAATATACAACGAGGTAAAGACAGTCTTTCAATAACTGCTGCTGGGAAAACTGAACAGATACATTAAAAAAAATGAAACTGGACAACCTTCTTATGCCATATACAAGAAAAAAATCTCCAAATGGATTAAAGATTTAAATGTAAGATCTGGGACCATAAAACTCCTAGAAGAAAACATAGGCAGGAAACTCTCTGACATTGCTCTTAGTAATATTTTTTTCTGATATATCTCCTTGGGCAAGGGAAACAAAAAAAAAGAATAAACAAATGGGAATACATAAAACTAAAAAGTTTTTGCACAGCAAAGGAAACCATCAACAAAATGAAAACACAGCCTACTGAATGGGAGAAGATATTTGCCAATGATACATCTGATAAAGGGTTAATATCCAAATTTTATAAAGAACTGAACCTCCCAAAATCAAACAATCCAACTTAAAATTCAGCAGAGGATCTGAATAGACTTTTCTCCAAAAAGGACATACAGATGGCCAGTAGACATGAAAAGACGTTCAACATCACTAATCATCAGAGAAATGCAAAATAGAATGACAATGCAATACCACCTCACACCTGTCAGAATGGCTATCATCAATAAATCAACAAAAAACAAGTGTTGGCGAGGATGTGGAGAAAAGGGAACCCTCATGCACTGTTGGTGGAATTGTAAATTGGTGCAGCCACTATGGAAAACAGTATGGAAGTTCCTCAAAAAATTAAAAATAGAACTACCACATGACCCAGCAATTCCACTCCTGGGTAATATTTATCCATGGAAATCTAAAATACTAATTTGAAAAGATATATGCAACCCTATGTTCACTGAAGCACTATTAACAATAACCAAGATATGGAAGCAACCAAAATGCCCATCAATAGACAACTGGATAAAAAAAGAGGTGGTACATATATACAATGGAATATTAGCCATAAAAAAATGAAATCTTGCCATTTGCGACAACATGGACAGACCTCGAGGGTGTTATGCTAATGAAATAAATCAAACAGATGAGACAAATACCATACGATTTCACTTATATGTGGATTCTAAAGAACAAAATAAACAACAACAAAAACAAAACAAACAGACTCATAGGTACAGAGAAGAAATTGATGGTTACCAGGAACCTCCATACATGGGAGGGGGTTTGGGGGACTGGGTAAAAAGGGGAAGGGATTAAAAAATATACTTTGGTAGTTACAACATAGTCATGAAGATGTAAAGTACAACATAGGGAATATAGTAAAAATATGGTAATAACTATGTATAGTGCCAGGTGGGTACTAATCAAGGGGATAATTTCATAAATTATATAAATGCCTAACCACTATACTATATGCCTGAAACTAATACAAAATAATATTGACTGTCAACTATAATTGAAAAATAAAAACTGAAATAAATTTTTAAAAAAACAGTATGCTAGTGGCATAAAAACAGATTTATAGACCAATGGACCAGAATTGAGAGCCCAGGAATAAGTCCATGCAAATGTGGTCAACTAATTTTCAACAAGGAACCAAGAATACACAATAGGGGCAGGATAGTCTCTTCAATATATGGTGCTGGGAAAACTGGACATCTACGTGCAAAAAATGAAACTGGACCATTATCTTACACCATATACAAAAAACAACTCAAAATTGATTGAAGACTTACACTTAAGAGCTGAAACTGTAAAACTCCTAGAAGGAAACATAAAGGGTAAGCTCCTTGACATTAGTGTTGTAAATTATTTTATGGATATGGCACCAAAAGCACAAGGAACAAAAGCATAAGTCAACAAGTGGAACTACATAAAGCAAAAAAAAAATTCTACACAGCAAAAGAAATAATCAGCAAAATGAAAAGGCAACCTGTGGAATGAGAAAAAATATTTGTAAACTATCTATCAGATAAGGGGTTAATATCTAAAATACATAAGAAACTCATACAACTCAATAGCAAAAAAACAAACAAAAATATAATTAAAAATTATCAGAAGACTTGAATATTTTTCCAAAGAAGACATCCAAATGGCCAACAGATACAGGAAAAGGTGCTCAACATCATTAATCATGAGGAAAATGCAAATCAAAACCACAACAAGATATTACATTACCTCACACCTGTTAGAATGGTGATCATCGAAAAGACGAGAATAATGTTGGCAAGGACATGGAACAAAGGGGACCTTTATGCACCTTTAGCAGGAATGTGAGTTGGTACAGCCTGTATGGAAATCAGTATGGAGATTCCACAAAAAATTAAAAATTCAACTATCATATGACCCAGCAATCACACTTCTAGGTATAAATCCAAAGGAAATAAAATCACTATCTTGAAGAGATATCTGCACTCTCATGTTCATTGCATCATTAGTCACAATAGCCGAGATATGAAAACAATTTTAAGTGTCCATTGACAGATGAATAAAGGAAATGAGATATATCTTAATATCTAGATAGATAGATATAGAAATATAGATATAGATAGATATAGATATAGATATCAATGGCATATTAGTCAGCCTTTAAAATGAAGAAAATTCTGACACTTGCGACATCAGGGATGGACCTAGAGGACATTATGCTAAGTGAAATAAGGCAGACACAAAGACAAAAATCTCATGATCTCACTGATATGTGGAATATATATTTTTAAAAAGTTGAACTCACAATAACAGGGAGTATAATGGTGGCTGGGGAGAGGGGAGATATTGATTAAAGGGTACAAGCTTTCAGTTATAAAATGCATAAATTCAGGGGATCTAATGTACAGTATAGTGACTCTAGTTAATAATAATAAATTGTATACTTGAAATTTGCTAAGAGAGTAGATCTCAAGTATTCTCACCACAGAAACATAAAAATGGTAACCATGTGAATTAATGGATATGTTAATTTACTTGACTGTGTAATCATTTCACAATGTATACATGTATCAAAACAACATCTTAAATATATAAAATTTTTATTTGTCAATCATACCTCAATTAACCTGGAAAAAATAGGGGAAAAAACACTAAATTTAAATATACGACCAAACATGAATTCCCACCAAAATAATAATTCTGATTTCATGAAATAGACTTTGTTTGTTTGACTCATTACTTTGTGAATGTTTTTACCTATTTGGGGATAAAGTGATTCCCTGGCCACCTTATCCACACAGTATCCACACCTTTCCTGTGGTATTCTATCTTCTTACCTGGTTTCAGTTTTCTCCATAGGACTTAACACTACCTACCATTATATTATATACTATATTCATTTGTTTATATCATTTTGCTTCAAATATAAATTCCTTGAGGACAGTGACTGTCTTGTTTTCCATAACCCTTATAGCTAGGACACTGCCTAGCACATAGGAGGCCTCAATTAATACTTGTTAAATGAATGAAAATAGATTAAACAGTAAATTAGTAAATTGTTTTTTATTTGTAAATAGATATCATAGAAACCAAGAAGACAGATGCTCTAAACATCTTAACAATATATTTCATATAGTTAAATTCCTGGTGATCAATAATTTTATCTCCACTCGTCTTTATAATTAGCTTTAAGAAGTATTACTTTCAGTCTATTTGTAATTTTATCTCACTCTGATATCATTATATCCTTAAGAAATAAATTTCTACTCAAACTCTGATTCTAGAGCAGTAGAAACTGTTCTTTACAAAACGCACTGTCAAGATTATCTAAATGATAGATAGAACTGTTCAATGATGATTTTTGTTTCTAATTCATTTTAGTTCTGTCGTTTAAAAATATGGATAGACATGTAGAATGAGAACTGTTCTAAAGATGCTGTTTCTTTCCTTTATATAATTTAAAACCTTTTTATTATATTCCCAACATTTTTATCACTCATGTGCTTTGCTCCAAGCATTTTGGTAAGAGGCACTTCATGAATAAAACGTAGCAGTGTCTGTAAAATTTGTAAGAAATATATACCTCAGGCATACTTGAAATGGAGCACATTTCTGACACTTCACACCAATAATAATTCATACTCTAGGGGGCTCTTTTCAATCTTATACATCAGGTAGCTAGAAAACCTCTACAGGCAGGATGGGTAAATTTCCCAAGCCTGTGTGCCATGTTTCCAAAAGAAGTGGGCTAGAGCTACCTCCCTATGCATGACATTTTCAAAAGTCCACATCAACTGATGACCCCTCAAGCAAAAACTGGGTATTTATTAGTGATGCTGAAACACCGCCTAAGAATTCTCACACTCTGTACATATGAACACATATCTCTCCATCACATTACTAACAGTGCCCAAGGGAGGAGACCTGCCTGGCTTATTAAGTTATTCCTATTTTTTGATCATCTGCTAAAGGATAACAATACAGATTTGCAAAATAAATTATCATTGCAGGAAATGTGTTTCTTATGTGAATAAAAGCATGACATTATCATTCACCTCAAATTGAACATTAATTGGGCCAAAATGAGTACATGGAGTATTTCTTAAACATCTCTCCCATGTCTAATGATTTTTCTAGAATTCCGTGTTTTCTGTTTTCTTAATTCATCGTTCAAAACTGACCTCCAAAGCATCAAAAATATTATACTACATATTCTAACATAGTTGCTCTTGATGAAGATATTGATAACATCCTAATTGCAAAAACTATTTTCAGTCTTGCTTGAATACTCTCTCTAGCATTGGAAGCTACTGAGTCATTTCTTTTGCTCGCTCAAAGATAAATTTGTGCACTTACTTCATGTCTGGCAGTGGGAATACAATAATTATTTTTATTAAGTCTCTAAGCTCAAAGGAGTTTAGAATCTAGTAGCAAAAAAAGTAGTTACTGCATGATTATAATGCAGAGTGGTAATGTTACAAAATAGTAAAAACATATTACAGTGATGGGGGGCTCTAGTCCCAGACTTTGGAGGTTAGGAAAGACTCCTATAGGAGGTATCATTCAAACTGAGTCTGGAAGAATTAGTCAAGTAATCCAAGGAAGGGACTTAGAGAAAGGGAATTGCAGAAAAGGGAATAGTATGTGTGGTGTCAGATGGGTACTAGATTTATCAGAGTGATCATTTAATAAGCTATATAAATGTCTAATCACTATGTTGCATACCTGAAACTAACATAATATTGTATGTCAACTGAAATTGAAAAGTAAAAAGGTTATTAAAAGAATAATAGAGATTTGGTAACTTTCAGTAGCTTAGGGTGTCTAGAGCTTAGAGTATCAGGAGCAAATCAATGAGCAAAAAGGATGGAGATCTGAGCATATTTGTCATGCTAGGGAGTTGGGGATTCATTTGGAGAGGAATGGAGAGCCTTGAACCACTTTCAGTGGAGGAACATGATCACTGTGATTGCCTTATGGAGAACTGATCCAAAATAGGTTAAAATAGAATGTAGAGGGAAAAGTTTGGAGTCTTCGATGGTGGCTTCAATGAGGGTAGTGTCAATAAAGAATAAAGAGAAGTGGTTGACTGCATTTTATAGCTATTTGGGATGTACAAGCAATAGTTTTTAGTGGTTTTTTTTAGTGGTTTGTTGGATATGAGTAGTAATGGAGAGGGACAAGTTAAGGATGACCTTCTAGTTCCTTCATAGAAACCTTCATGGTCAAGCTGAGTTGACCAAAAGGCGGTTGGATATACAAGTCTGGAGCACAGCAGAAAGAAATGAATTGCAAAGTAGGACTATTCTAGTTTCCAATCTACCTGTCTGCTGCTGCTTTTCTGAACTTGTTTTATTTGACACATAGCTATACATCATATTTCCCATGGCTTCATCCTCAGACATACTCCCTGTCACTCCACTCTTGGTGATTTCATGTATGCACTGTTTTAACTACGAACTGTGTTTTTGGCTTCCTTATAGAAGCAATGTACTGGGGAGGTGATCCTGGGAAACATCAATAAAGGAGTATAAAAGTGTGACACAGAAAGGAAAGTAGCTAACAAAGGGTGAATTTTCAAGCAAGTTACCACTGAGGATAACTGGATCTAAAGCCCACTGGGGAATTCTAGGAAACTATGTAGAAGATTTGCCTCAAAGATATCCAACTTGAGATGTGAGGGACCTTAGGTATTTATGCACCAATTCCCATCAGTCATTGGTCAAAGGACGCTGGACTGGCTCTTCTAGCTTGATAGGAATATGGATACATGGGTAGAGCAGGCTCTGGACACTAGGAAAAATCCTCAGTCATAAAGATAAAATTGGAAGTGTGCACTACAATGTTAAGGCCCAAGGACACATGGGCAGGACACCTACAGAATCTAGTTCAACATATGTGCAATAATTCCCAAATCGATAACTTGAGATGGACAATATTCAGAAGTTCAGTTCCATTGTAAAGCCATAAATTGTCATTTAAAACCAGCTGATGATCACAGAGAGCGATTTAAGAGAACTAAGAGCCAAGATATGGTACCAAACAAATACAAGAGAACCAATGATGGCGAAAAGAAAGATTAAGCACTCAAAATGCAGTAGATGGCTAGAGCCTTGCTACTCAACAGGAGTTCTGAGAACCAGTAGCATCAACATCTCTTGAGAAAACGTTAGAAATGCAGATCAACTAAGTGAGAATCCACATTACTGAGATCCCCAGTTATTATGTGTGCACATTGAATTTTGAGAAAGGCTTTTCTCTCTCCTTTAGAGCTTGGATCACAATAATGAAGGCTTTTTTAATGCACTCCTAGCCTATATTTGGGTGGGCATCCATATTCATTGCCTGCATTCCTTAATCCTTTTAAATAGCCCCTAGATCTACTAAACTATCTATGCCAAAAATCTAGAGTCCTCTCTATTACCCCCCATCAACTATTTTTATGACTCTCTGCCAATGGCATAGATCAAGTCTGTATCCTTTCCAAAAGATTATTGTAATACTCTTTTCATTGGTCTTATTGATTTCTGGGCCTTTCTGCTCCAATTTATCCTCCAAAGTGACATAGAGAAAATTTAAAGTACAAATTACCATACCATGCCCTCACTTAAATAATACAGAGGTTGCCCATCAACTTCAGGACAATGTCCTAACTACTCAGTGTATCACCATAATCGGACACTGACTTACCTCCTTGCAAAAATACTGCCTAATATAGTTACTGTAATTTGAGCATTACATTTAGTGCTGAACCTCCTGTCAATCAAGGAATGAAGGACATGAGGGTTAAACAATCTTTTTCTTTAGGGTTGGTGCTTTTAAATTTTCCTTTTCTGCCCTGGATTTAACAGCAGGCATTCCATAAAAGGTCTGCTCCCTCCAAGTATGATGCCACATGGGTTATTCCCAGGTTCTAGCCCATAACCTACTTTAAGCATTGTACTCTTCTGTTATGTTCAAGACTTTCCCTGAATTGTCAGGTATCCTTTACCTGGGATATCTTCAACACTGAGGTCATAGATCTGTCTTGTTGCCTACCACACCAAACTCCAGCTAGGGGAATTTCACCCTAGGCAAGAGTCATGAGAATCCTTCCCAGAAATGCAGGCAAATCAGGCAACCATCATTTTATGGTAGATTTTTTTAAAGGGACAAATATATTACTGGTACTCAATTTGAATGACTATCACCAAGGGCCATAATATAAGGGAAGTCAAACAACATTACAAACAATGTCTTTCAGAGTATTTTGCAATAATAAAGATATGTTCATATTTTAATTTTACAAATGATAGATAAATGTTAAGGATGTGACATATTTGCAATCTCAAAAAAACCCAAGTGGACATGGAATCAAAAGGCTTGGCTTGCATTCCAATTTGCAATTTCTTGCTAATGGGAACTGAAGCCAGTCAGCCAGTCAGTCTACTAATATCAGTCTCTTCACATGTAAATGTGAATACTACTACTTGGTTGAAATGTTGGTATGAGAATTGAATTAGCCATCAATGCAAAAACATCTAGAGTAGTACCCAACAATCAATAAGCAAAAAATAAATATTAGTGTCCTCTTTGTCATCCTCAAACATCAAATATCCATCAGCTAGGGTATTTTTCAGGCATTGAAATTAATTCCCATAATAAACTCACCACTTAGCAAAACAGACAAAAAGCACAGGACTCTGCAATTTCTAGAACTATCAATATGGCTAATACGAAATTGCTCTTTCGATAACACCTAGCAATGCTCATCAAAAATAAAACATTTCTATATACTAACAACAAAATCTGAAAAAGATATAAGGGAAACAATCTCATTCACAATAGCATACAAATTTAGGAATAAATTTAACCAAGAAGTAAAAGATCTGGATAATGAAAACTGTAAGGCTTTGATGAAAGAAACTGCAGAAGACACAAACAAATGGAAAGATATCCCATGTTCATGAATCAGAAGACTATTGTTAAATATCCATACAGCCTAAAGACATCTGTAGATTCAACAATGCCTATAAAAATTCCAATGATATTTATTCACAGAAATAGAAAAAACGATCCTAAAATTTGTATGGAATCCCAAATAGCCAAAGCAATCTTGAGAATGATAAAAGCTGGAGACATCACAATTCTTGATTTCAAACTACACTACAAAAATATACTAATCAAATCAAGATGGTACTGGCATAAAACTAGACACATAGACCAATGGAACAGAATCAAGAGCCCAGAAATAAATCCTGATATATGTGTGTGTGTGTGTGTGTGTGTGTGTGTGTGTATATATATATATATATATATACACACATATATATTCAACCAATATTTGACAAGAGAACAAAGAATAACAATGGGGAAATGATAGTTTCTTTAATAAATAGTGGTGGAAAAACTAAATAACCACAAGCAGAAGAATAAAATTGGACCCCTATTTTATACCACACACAAAAATTAACTTGAAATGCAGTAAAGACTTAAACATATACGTGGAACCATAAGACTGCTAGAAGAAAACATAGGGCAAAAGCTCCTTGACATTGGACTTAGCAATGATTTTTAATTTTTTTGGATATAACATCAAAAGCACAAGCAACTTTAATTTAAAAAAAACATTTAAAAGCACAAGCAACAAAAGCAAAAATGAACAAGTGGTATTACATCAAACTAAAAAGTTTCTACACAACAAAAGAAATAATCAACAAAATGAAGAGGCAACCTATGGAATGAGAGAAAATATTTGCACATTATATAACTGATAAGGGATTAATATCCAAAAATATAAGGAACTCATATAAATCAATGGCAAAAAACCCAGTTTAAAAATGGGAAGAACTGAATAGATATTTTTCAAAGAAAACATAAATGATCAACAGGTACATGAAAAGATGATGAATATCACTAATCATCAGGAAAATGCAAATCAAAACAACAATGAGATGCCATCTCACACCTCTTAGAATGGCCATTCATCAAAAAACAAGAGATAACAAGTGTTGTCAAGGATGTGAAGAAAAGAGAAACTTCATGTAAATTGGTACAGCTTATATGGAAAACAGTAAAGAGGTTCCACAAAAAATTAAAAATAGAACTACCATATGATCCAGCAATCCCAATTCTGGGTATTATCCAAAGGAAATAAAAACAGAATTTCAAAGAGGTAGCTGTACTCACACATTCATTGCAATATTACTCACAACAGCCAAGACATGGAAACAACTTAAAGTTCCTGTCAACAGATGAATGTATAAAGAAAATGTGGTATATATTTACAGTGGGATATTATTCAGCCATGAGAAAGAATAAACAACATGGATGGACCTTGAGGATATTATGCTAAGTGAAATAAGTCAGACAGGGAAGGGCAATTACTGTATGATCTCACTTGTATGTGGAATCTGAAAAAGCGAAACTCATAGCAACAGAGTAGAATGTTGGTTGCCAAGTTGCTGGGGGTGAGGTAGTGGGGGGGTGATGGGGAGATGATGATCAAAGCGTACAGACTTCCAGTTTTAAGATGAATAAGCTCTGGGGATATAATATACAGCAAAGTGATTATATTTAACAATATTGTATTATATATTTGAAAGTTGCTACAGAGATCTTAAATGTTCTCACCACCAAAAAGAAATGGTAAATAATTATGTGACATGATGGATGTTAGTTAATGCTATAGTGGTAATCATTTTGCAACATGTAAGTGTACCAAATCAACACATTGTACACCTTAAGCTCATCCAATGTTATATGTCAATTATATTTCAATGAAGTTGGGAAAAAATAAAATGACATAGTCAGTGCACAAGAAATAAAATAGGAAATTGAATATGCCAGAAATGCAGAAGGATTTGAAAGTTAAAGTAGTATACTAGCTGATATGGCAGCCACCCCAGGACTTGATATTGAGAAAGAAAGTAGATGTTTTTGTTTTTATGTTTTTAATTAAGTTCACTGAGATATAATTTATATATAACTAAAACGATATATTTTGATGTATAATTCAATGCCTTTTTGGTAAATGTACATACCATGTATCAACCAACACATTCAAGATATAGAACATTTCCAACTCCCCAAAAGGACCCATGTGCCCTTACCCAATCAACTCCTCTTCTCTCTCCCAGCCCAGACAACCATCTGATCTGCTTTATTTCACTATAACACAGCCTTGCCTTTTCTAGAATTATACAAATAGTCTTACAGTACTCATTTGTGTTTGGCTTCTTTACATTACTTAGCATGTGTTTTAGATTCATTAATCAAGAATGCATCAGTAGTTCATTCCTTTTTTATAGCTGAGTAGTATTGCATTATATGAATACACGATACTTTGTTTATCCATTCACCAATTGATGGACGTTTAGGTTGTTTCCAGTTTTTAGCTATTATGTGTCAAGATACTATGAACACTCAAAGTCTTTGCAGAGATATATGTTTTCATCTTTCTTGAGAAAATACCAAGGAATGGGATTGATGGGTCATATGATAAGGGTATTTTTACCTTTTTAAGAAACAGCTAGATATTTTCTAAAGGTTCTGTACCATTTCACATTTTACCAGCAATGGGTGAGACTTCCAGTTGTTCCACCTACTTATCAATGCTTTATATTGTCAGCCTTTCGAACTTTAGCCATTTTAGCAGGTGTGGTTTTTAATTTGCACTATACTGATGAATAATGATTTGAGCATTTTTATAGGCCATTTTTATCTCCGTTTGTAAAGCATATATTCAAATATTTTGACAATTTTTTTTTACATTGGGTTGTTTAGCTTTCATTATTGATTTGTAAGATTTCTTTATATTTTCTTGAAATGAAATTTTGGGTTTAATCCATGAAATAGATAATGAATGAAAGTTTAGATGAGTATAAGGCAAGAATTTGGTGTTAAGAGATATTGTTCATTAAAGCAGGACTCTTGAAAGAAGGGCTGCATAGCCAGCAAAAGAACCACTCTGCCATGCCAGAGAAATGGAAAAAAAATTGCCTCAGCCTTTTGTCTCTAAATCAAAAAAAAGTCTCATGAGTAAGTGAGATTGCAAGATGGTGTTATACATGGATTTAGAGTCCAAATGTGCCCTCTCTAGTGATACTGGATTTTCTAAGCTGAGATATTAACATAAAAATTAATCCTAAGCCTATAATATCTCTGGGGTGACAAAAGTAGCAACCAGCTCTCCATATGTTCCAATAGCCCAGGCATATTAATTTCCATTCAAAAAACAAATCTGGGAGATGTTGAAAAAAATTTTTAATGAGAACATTATCCATCATGAAAATCTTCATATGACAAAAAAAAGCAGGAAACATGATATGATAGGAAAAAGCAGGAATAGCCCACAAAATCTTTAAATTAATAAAAAATGTATTTAAAGGATTAAAATATATATACATCGTATAAAGAAAGAATAATATCCTTTTAACAAAACTGGCAGATTTAAAAATAAACTGAATATGACTTCTATAATGAGTAATAGAGCTATGAGGCCTATGATCTGCCTGACTGGGCGTTGAGTTTAAATGGTCTTTAAAATCCCACTTATTGCTGTTATTCTTTAATTTCACCATCAGAGTGACTGCCATTTCATACTTTGCCAATCACATCAGGTGGATTGAAAAGGTCTCTGTTTACAAAGTCTAACAATTAAGTTCACAAACTCATCCTAGAAAAAGTGCTACATACCTCATTGCTGAATATCACTACAGTCACCTTTGAAGAACTCCCCTTGGGAAGTTATGCACCCATGCCAGCGCCTAGTCCACCCTTCAAAGTAATTTTGGAACTCTTTCTGGAATGGCCATCAGAGCTATTGTTGTATTGCCCTTGATGTCCTGAATGTCATCAAAATGTCTTCCTTTCAATATTTCCTTTACCTTCAGGTAAAGAAAGAAGTCACTGGGGGCCAGATCAGGTGAGTAGAGAGGGTGTTCCAATACAGTTATTTGTTTCCTGGCTAAAAACTCCCTCACAGACAGTGCCGTGTGAGCTGATGCATTGTTGTGATGCAAGAGCCACGAATTGTTGGCAAAAAGTTCAGATCGTCTAACTTTTTCATGCAGCCTTTTCAGCAATTCCAAATAGTAAACTTGGTTAACTGTTTGTTCAGTTGGTACAAATTCATAATGAATAATCCCTCTGATATAAAAAAAATTAACAACAATGTTGCAACAAGTTCATGAACTTAATTGTGAGGCTTTGTATGTTCTGCCCCTGTTTGTTGTCCCAGAAGACGGCAGACATGAGACAACAGAGCTTTGATTAGCAACACTAAGTTACGCCTTTTGAAATATCTAATCATTTACATATGAGAAGGTGTGAATGAGAAACATAAAGATGAAGAACAAGTCTCCTCAGAAACACAGAGTGGTAATAATCTTCTAATTCTACATTTGAGCCAACACTTGGATTCTTCCAGAGTAGCTCTGATCACACTCTTTTTAAGCTATGATCCATTTTAGGGCTTTCTGTCTTAAAAGTGTCAACCAGAAATAAACACAATTTTCCATTTGTAGTCAACCAATAGAAAAGCAGGATTGAATATTTCAAGATATATGAAGTAAAATATGTGAAATAAAAGGAAAACTAAAATTAAACGTAGTCATGATAAGCGAATTCATTTACCTCCCTAAGATACTGGCAAATCAAATAAGCCAAAAAAAAAGAAGGAGAAACAGCAACCTTAAATACTATAATGAATGAGATTAGTTTAAAATATCAGCATCAAAAATTTTATATCCTACAAGGAATAATCATTCTTTGTTCAAAATGTATGGAATATTTACCCCAAAATGACACAAATGACCTTAATAAATCTACTGCAGGACTTATATAGAAATAGACATTAATACCAAAGAATAGGAATTCTAGCCACTTGGAAATGTAAACATTCTGTTTGGAGGAACTACAATTAAAACAGAATCCAAACTTCATGTGTAAACTGTGTACAAAATAAAGACACTAAGAAGCCTATATATGGAATGTAGGCAAAGCTTCCTCAGATAATTTCATAGCCCTGAAAGCCTTATTTCTATATAAAAAGGTGAAAATAAATGAACTAAGAAGTCAACTCAAGAGTTTAGAAAAAGCACAGCAAAACAAACTAAAGAAAAAAGAATTTTTTAGTTAGAAAACAAAATAAAATAAGAACTAGAATTGATAAAGAAAACCAAGAGATAATACTTTTAAAAGACCAATAAAACTGCCAGCCTCTGGGAAATCTGAAAGAAAAAAGAGAAACTGCAACTATGCAACATGAGCAGTCTGAAATAAGATTCCACTACAAGAATGGAAATTTTAAATATTAAACAAATACATTTATTTTAATACATTTTTAAATCTTCATAAAATTGATGATCTTTTCAAGTAAAATTATAAAATGGCAAAACTGACCAAGAAAAGGTAAAAAAATAAAACAATATTCATATGAAAAGAGTTTAGGGTACATATCTCCTCTGAGAGAATGGGAGGATTATCTATTTAATATTAAAGAAAAAATAATTTCTGTGTAATTTTAGCTAATCAAAAAATAATAAAAGTGAGTCTTCCTATTTATTTCATGAAGTTAACAAAACCATAACACCAACACCTAAAAAAGATAGTAGCATAAACTGAGGCCACAACACTGACAAGCATGGAAGCAAAAACCTTAGATAAACTAATAGCAAAGTCAATCCATCAGAGGATTTAAAATTAATTCACCATGACCAAAATCGGTTTACTTCAGAACTGCAAAATTGGTTTAACTTTTGGATGTCTATTAATGTATGATCATCCTGATAGAAGTTGACAGGGCATCTGATATAATGAACAAGCAAGCATGATTTTAAAATAATAAAATATCTTTATAAATTAGAAATTGGAGGGAACTTGCTTAATACTGAAAACATATCTATCAAAACCAACAGCTACCCACATCATGTTTAATCATGAAATGTTAGAGGCATTACCATCATCATTAAAAACAAAAATAGGCTAAACTAGATCATAAGCACTATGAGAGTAGAAGCCATGTTGGATTTTGCCCACCACTGTACCCCTAGTGCCTAGTACAGTGTCTGGTACTTGTAGTTTTTCTTCTGCCTCACTAGCTTCTACTTATTTTCCCAACTTATAAATGTTGCCATTGAAAACTTCTTTCTGTTCTTTATATACACTCCCTGGGTGACCTTACCCAGTCCCATGACTTTAAAGATCTTCTATATGCTGATGATTCATAACCTTCTCCTGATGACTCAACTTCTCATTTTGCTATTTAGCATTTGTAAACCAGAACTATTGGCCTTTGCCCTTAATATCCACTCCTCCCCCAAGTCTCCCCCTTCTCAGTAAATGGTGTCACTGTCCAACCAGTTAATTAAGCCAGAGATCTATGCACCTTCCATATGTGCACCCTAGCTTGCCACCTATTAACTGTAACTAGCCATCTATCAGCAAGTCCCATTGGCATGAAGGTTAAAACATATGCTGAGTCTATTTTTCACATTAGCATTGCTTACAGCCTGGTGCAAGCCACCAATGCTTTTCACTTGGATAATTCCAAAAACTGCAAATTATTCTTCCTGTTCCCACCCTTGATTCTCTGTTGTCCATTCCACCCAGCAGCCAGAGTATTCTTAGAGCCCAAATTTTATCTTTTCCTTGCATAAAATTCTCCAGTGGCTTCCCTTTGTAGTTACAGGAGCACCAAAGTCTACCTTTTTCACACCCACCAATCACACTCCAGACACACACTAGCCTTGTCTCTGCAACATGACATGCTTGTTCCATCTCAGAGTCCTTGCACTTATTGCTCACATTCTGGAAATGCTCTTCTACCAAATTTTCATATGACTGCCTTTTCCTCTTATAAATATCATCTCATATTTCACCTCCTCTGAAAGGTCTTTTCCAATTATAAAATAGCACCCCCTAGCCCAGAATACTTCTCTACTGCATGACTCAATTATACTTGCTTCATAACCTTATCACTTATTAATATGTAAACTGTATTTATTATTTGTTGACTGTCTCCCTTTGCTAAAATGCAAGTTCCTTTTAAGGTAATGCATGCATGGATGCAACATTTTTCTGTGTTTTAATCAGTAAATTTCCCTCATGGCCTTGTGCATTTATTCTTTGCGATGACCTGAAAGTCATTTGGTCAATATGAAAAATATTGTTGGAAGTTGTACTGAAATTGCATTAACTTTGTAGTCTAGACTATAGAAAGCACTTAGTAAACTTTTGAATAAGTGAATGAGGGAATTTATGAAGAATACAGGGCTAACAATTATTTTTATTCAACATTGTCTCAGAAGTTCTAGAAAATGCCATATGATAAGTAAAAGCACTAAGAGGCTTAAATATTGCAAAGAGACAAAACAGTAATTAGCCATAAATGATACGATTATCTGTCTAGACATTCCAAGAGAGTCATCTGAAAACAATTAAAACTAATAGGAGATTCAGTAGCATGGCAAGTTATAAGTTATTTTAAAAAATCTCTCCCATATGCCAGAAATAAAAAGTTACAAAATATTGTGAAAACAATATTAAATTCTACCTAGCAATCAAATATATACAATACTTAGGAAGAGTTGTAACAAAGTATCTTTGTAACAAAAACATGTAAAATGAATAGGAAAAGGAATTCCAATACCTAGCAATACAAATGAATACTAAATAAATAGAAAAATACCATGTTCCTCTAAGAATATTCATAGTTTCAAAATTACAATTTTCCCCCAAATGAACCTGTCAGGTTAATACAAGTATAATAAAAATTCAGAAAGGAAGTTCATAAATTAACTAAATTACTTTAAAGATCAGTTCAAAGAATAAATGCATACTTAAAGTCATGACCCAAACTTCCAGTAAGATGGCAGAATAGACAAACGCTGTGCCAACTACCTACCAAGATCACACCAAAATTACAAATAATTTATACAACATTCAACCTTGGAAGTCCCCTGAACACTAGATGAACAGAACCTCTAAATGAAAGAGTTAAAGAGGAGGCCACATCGAGTCTGGTGATCTACCTAATACATCGAAGCAATCACAGACTGACAGCCAGAATGAACAAACAAAGAAACATGTCCCAAGTAAAAGATCAGAAGAAACCTCTAGAAATGGAACTAAATGAAACAGAGGTATCCAATCTTTCAGAGACAGAGTTTAGAACACTGATGATAAGAATGTTTAAGGAACTTAGAGAGAACATAAAGAAGGATAGAGAAATCATAAAAAAACAACCAGTTAGAACTAAAGAACACAATAACTGAAATAAAGAACACACTCGAAGGAATCACCAGTAGATTAGATGAAGCAGAAGATCAGATCAGCGATTTAAACACAAAACAGCAGAAATCACCCAGTTGGAACAACAAAAAGAAAAAAGAATAAAAAACAATGAAACTAGTTTAGGAGACCTGTGGGACAACATTAAGTGCAACAACATTCATATCATAGGAATACCAGAAGGAGAAGAGAAGTAGCAAAGGATCGAGAATGCATTTAAAGAAATAATGACTGAAAACTTCCCTACCCTGGTGAAGGAAATTGACATACAAGCCCAGGAAGTGCCGAGAGCTCCGAACAAGCTGAACCCAAACAGGTCCACACCAAGACACATCATAGTTAAAATGGCAAAGCTTAAAGACAAAGACAGAATCCTAAAAGCAGCAAGAGACAGACAGCAGGTTACATACAAAGGAACTCCTATGTGACTAACAGCTGACTTTTCTACAGAAACTCTGCAGGCCAGAAGGGAGTGGCAGGAAATATTCAAGGTGATGGAAAATATAGGCCTAAAACCAAGATTGCTCTACCAAGCACGGCTATCACTTAAAATTGAAGGAGAGATAAAGAGCTTCTCAGAAAAGAATAAGCTTAAGGAATTCATTACCACCAAGCCAGAATTGCAGGAAATGTTAAAAGGGCTTTTTAAAACAGAAGAATGGGAAACACAAGCTAACCCAGGAAGATCAGAAATACAAATAACAAAATGGCAATAAATATGCACCTATCAATAATCACTTCAAATGTGAATGGATTAAATACTCCAATCAAAAAACATAGAGTGGCAGAGTGGATAAGAAAACAGAACCCATGCATATGCTGTTTACAAGAGACTCATCTCAGATCAAAAGTCACACACAGACTGAAAGTAAAGGGATTGAATAAGATACTTCACACAACTGGAAATGAGAAAAAAGCGGGAGTAGCAATACTTATTTCAGACAAAATAGACTTTAAAATGAAGACTACAATAAAAGACAAAGAAGGACACCACATAATAAAAGGATCAATTCAACAAGAGGACATAACCCTAGTAAACATCTATGCACCCAACATAGGAGCCCCTAAATATATAAAACAGATTTTGATAGACATAAATACAGAGATCAACAGTAACACTATCATTGTAGGGGACTTCAACACCCCCTTGTCACCAATGGACAGATCCTCCAATCAATATGGAAACAGAGGCCTTAAATGACACTGTAGACCAGCTGGATTTAATTGATATTTTTAGAGCATTTCACCCTAAAGCAACAGAATATACATTCTTCTCAAGTGCACATGGAACATTTTCCAGATAGACTACATGTTAGGACACAAAACAAGTCTCAATAAATTTAAGATTGAAATCATATCAAGCATCTTCTCTGACCACAATGCTATGAAACTAGAAATCAATTATAAAAAGAAATCCGGAAAGCACACAAATACATGGAGGCTGAATAGCATGCCACTAAATAGCGAGTGGGTCAAAACTGAGAACAAGGAAGAAATCAAAAGCTATCTCAACGCAAACGACAATGAAAACACAACAACTCAAAACCTTTGGGATGCAGCGAAAGCAGTCCTAAGAGGAAAATTTATAGCAATGCAGGCCTATCTAAAGAAATAACAATCTCATATCAACAGACTATCTTTACACCTAAGAGAACTGGAGAAAGAACAGCAAAACAAGCCCAAAGGGAGTACAAGGAAGGAAATAATAAAGACCAGAGCAGAAATAAATGAAATAGAGACCAAAAAACAATACAAAAGATCAATGAAACCAAGAGCTGGTTTTTTGAAAAGATAAACAAAATTGACAAACCCTTAGCCAGACTCACCAAGAAAAAGAGAGAGACAACCCAAATTAAATGAAAACCAAAAGAAATGAAAGAGGGGAAGTGACAACAGATCCCACAGAAATACAGGAAACTGTAAGAAAATACTATGAGCAACTATATGCCAACAAATTTGACAATCTGGAAGAAATGGATAAATTTCTAGAAGCATACAATCTACCAAGTCTGAAACAAAAGGAAACAGAAACTCTGAATAGACTGATTACTACCAAAGAAATTGAGTCAGTAATCAACAAGCTTCCAACAAACAAAAGTCCTGGACCAGATGGCTTCACAGGTGAATTTTACAAAACATTCAAAAAAGAATTAATACCTATTCTCCTCAAAGTATTCCAAAAAATATAGAAGGAGGGAAGGCTCCCAAGCACATTTTATGAGGCCACTATTACTCTGATCCCAAAATCAGACAATGATACTACAAAAAAAGAAAACTACAGGCCGCTATCCCTAATGAACATAGATGCAAAAATCCTCAACAAAATACTAGCAAACTGAATTCAGCATCACATTCAAAAGATTACACCACGATCAAGTGGGATTCATTCCTGGTATGCAAGGTTGGTTCAATATCTGCAAATCAATTAACGTAATACATCATATTAATAAATTGAAAAATAAAAATCACATGACCATATCAATAGATGCAGAGAAAGTATTCAACAAAATCCAGCAGCCATTTGTGATAAAAACTCGTAGCAAAGTGGAAATAGTGGGATCATATCTCAACATAATAAAGGTCATTTATGATAAGCCCACAGCAAACAACGTACTCAATGGGGAAAGGCTAAAAGCTTTCCCCTTAAAATCAGGAACACGACAAGCCTGTCCACTTTCACCACTTCTATTCAACATAGTTCTGGACGTTCTAGCCACAGCAATTAGACAAGAAAATAAAATAAAGTGCATCCAAATTGAAAAGGAGAAAGTAAAATTGTCATTATATGCAGATGACATGATACTATATAGAGAGAATCCCAAAGACTCCTCCAAAAAACTGTTAGAACTGATAAATGAACTTAGTAAGGTAGCAGGATACAAAATTAATATTCAGAAATCAGTTGCATTTGTATATAGCAATAATAAACTATCAGAAGAAGAAATCAGGAAATCAATCCCTTTTAGAATTGCTTCAAAAACAATAAAATATCTAGGAATAAATTTAATCAAAGAAGTAAAAGACCTGTACTCACAGACATCAAAACATACTACAAGGCTACAGCAATCAAAACAGTATAGTACTGGCATAAAAACAGGCACATAGATCAATGGAACAGAAGAGAGAGCCCAGAAATAAATCCATGTATATTCAGAGAGTTAGTCTATAACAATGGAAGCAAGAATTTACATTGAGGTAAAGATAATCTATTTAATAAATGGTGCTGGGAAAATTGGACTGACACATGCAAAAAAATGAAACTAGACCACCTCCTTACACCATACACAAGAACAAATTCAAAGTGAATTAAAGACTTAAATGTACGACCTGAAACCATAAAACTCCTAGAAGAAAATATAAGGAGTAAATTTGCAGACATTACTCTCAGCAATACTTTTACTGATAACATCCCTGCGGGCAAGGAAAGTAAAAGAAAAAATAAACATATGGAATTTCATCAAACTTAAAAGTTTTTTCACAACAGAGGAAACCATCAATAAAACAAAAAGGAAGCCTACTGAATGGGAGAAGATATCTGTCAACAATATATCTGATAATGGGTTAATATCTAAAATATATAAAACACTCATTCAACTCAACACCAAAAAGCAAACAACCCAATTAAAAAATGGGCAGAGGATATGAAGAGACATTTCTCTAAAGAGGCCATACAGATGGCCAACAGGCATATGAAAAAATTTTCAACCTCACTTATCATTAGGGAAATGCAAATAAAAACGACAGTGAGAGACCACCTTACCCCGGTCAGAATGGCTATCATCAATAAATCAACAAACAACAAGTGCTGGTGAGGCTGTGGAGAAAAGGGAACCCTGGTGCACTGTTGGTGGGATTACAGATTAGTGCAGCCACTATGGAAATCAGTATGGAGGTATCTCAAAAAACTAGAAATGGAACTACCTTATGACCCAGCAACTCCACTCTTAGAAATTTATCCTTAAAACCCAAGACACTAATTCGCGAAAATATATGCACCCCTATGTTTATTGCCGCGTTGTTTATAATAGCCAAGACTTAGAAACAATAGAAATGCCCATCGGTAGACGACTGGATTAAGAAACTGTGGTACATTTACACAATGAAGTATTACTCCACTATAAAGAAGAAGGAAATCGTACCATTTGCAATGATATGGATGGAATTAGAGAACATTATGCTAAGTGAAATAAGTCAGTCAGAGAAAGACAAATACCATATGATCTCAATAATATGTGGAATCTAAAGAACTGAATAAACGAGTAATGTAAACAGAAATAGTCTCAGAGACACAGAAGAACAACCGATGGCTGCTAGATGGGATGGGGGTGGAGATAACGGAGAAGGGGAAGGGATTAGACAACATAAATAGGTAACTACAATATTGCCACAGGGACATGAAAGACAGTTCGAGGAATATAATTAATAATGCTGTAAATATTTTGTAGGGTGTCAGATGGTCACATGTCTTGCTAGGGAGACCACCTCATGGATGGGGTAGAGGCTTGATCACTGCACTGTACACCTGAAGCTGATATTGTATAATATTGTATGTCAACTATAATTGAATATATATATATATATATATATATATATATATATAGTCACGGGATGTGGAGTATAGTGTGGGAGTGGAGTCAAGGGAATTGTAATAGATATGTATGATATGGTGGGGGGAAGTGGGGTGGGGGAGGGGGGTTGTCACTTTGAGGGGTAAAAAGTATAACTATTGACTGTGTTGTACAGCTGTAACTAATTTTTTAAAAAATGTTTATTTCACAATAAAAGTAAATAAATAAATAAAAGTCATGACCCAGCAATTCCACTCTTAGGTATCTATCCAGAGAAATCCAAAACACTAATAGGAAAAAATTTATACACCCCTATGTTTATTACAGCATTATTCACAATTGCCAAGCCATGGAAACAACCAAAATACCCATCAGTAGATGACTGGATAAAGAAACTGTGGTACATTTATACAATGGAGTATTACTCGGCCATAAAGAAGAATGAAATCTTGCCATTCGCAATGATATGGATGGACCTAGAGAACATTATGCTAAGTGAAATAAGTCAGACAGAGAAAGACAAATACCATATGATCTCACTTATATGTGGGATATAAAGATCAGAATACACGAGCAAATTAAATAGAAATAGTCTCAGAGTTATAGAAGAAAAAATTAATGGTTGCTAGATGGGAGGGGGTGGGATGAGGAAGAAGGTAGGGAATTAGAAAGCACAAATTGGTAGTCATAATACTGCCATGGGGATACAAAAGACAGTTTAGAAAATATAATCAATAATGTTGTAAAGATTTTGTAAGGTGTCAGATGGGCACTTGTCTTATTAGGTAGACCACTTCATGGACGGTGTAGATGCCTGACCACTGCACTGTACACCTGAAGCTGAAGCTGAATAATATTGAATGTCAACTATAATTATATATATATATATATATATACATATATATGCATATATATACAATATTTGGTCACAGGATGTGGAGTGCAGCATAGGGAACAGAGTCAGTAAAATTGTAACAGCTATATACAATGTCAGAGGGGTAGTAGATTGGAGGAAGGGGTTATTTTGTGAGGGGTGCAAATGTCTAACTATTACATTGTTTTGTACAACTGAAACTAATAAAAAATTTCTAAAAGAAAAAAAGGAAATTGAGAAAAGTAGAAAAAAAAATAAGTCAAGAATCTCTTGATAGGAAGAATAAGGATGGACTTATCCTATAGATTATTATAACATAAAACCACATTAATTTTAAAATCCAGCCATTGCAGGATTAAACACATAGATGAAGAAATCAAAATAGAAACCTCAGAAACACTAAACTATATAATATTTTACGTATGACAAAGATGGCATTTCATATCTTGAGGGAAGAATGAATTATATATGATAGGAAATCTGACTAATGATTTAAAGAAAAAAAGACAATCCCTCATCTGACTTCTTACAACAAATTAAATTTTAAAATATTAAAAAATATAAATATAAATAGCATATCAAAATAACAGATATTTAATTATATATTCTAAATTATAAATTATATATTTAAACATTACATACTGTTTATAAATGCATAAAATATAACTTTTGTGATGCAAATTATATCTTTGTTAGGAGTTTTCTCCATATTCAATATGCCTCTTACATTTTTATTGTCATATTCCATTTTTTCCTCTCTGTGCTTCAGGCTTCACATCTTCTCCTGAGTCATCCAACAGTTCAATATCACGCCCCTTATTTTTATTTGCAATAGTCCTTTTTTGCTTTTTATTTGTAATAATTTGGAATAAGAGTCTAATGAGAAGAAGAACAAGAAAGAGTTGAGGGAGTAGATAAGAGATTCTTAGAGGATGAAACTTTTAATAACCTACACAGGGAACAGGCGATTGTTCAATGACACCAAGAGGTCCAATGCCTTTTGCTCTCATTGGTGACAGGCCCGTATTTCACCATGTAAATAAACGGGGGATATCAGAGTCTTTCTCAAAGGCCCTGGTGAAAGCCAGACATACTACATTCATAGCACTGTACTGATCTAATAGTGTAGTTTTCACATGAATGCTTTGTTCATTTTGAGGAATATATGAGTATGTTTAGAAATACTTAATAAATATGGAATTTTACACTAGTTTCTAAGCAATAAGGAAGATTTCTAGAAAGAAAATATCACTAGTTAATTTTCCTTTAAGCCAGGAGTAATGAAAATTGTGCCATTTTTATTCTCTCCTCATTTAGGAAACAGGCAAAGCGGGAATATTTAAGAGTTCACTAATTTAAGCACAAACAGCTTATATTTCCCCCCTCTTTAAATCCATAGAACTCCACTTTTCAAGTCACTAGCACTTAGATATTCTGAAGATAAAAGTAAAGTATAAGAAATTGGCAGCAGTAGACTCAAAAGATGAAATATGGATCTTATATAAATCCAGGGACATATGTCAATGTTTTCAAACACATGGGAAAATGTCTTACAGGCAGGCCAGGTGGGGTTCAATTACTTTTGAGAAATCGACTTCAATATAAGTTGCAAAGAGGTGGCCATTTACTGCCAGTCAGATCAAAGTATTACGGAATGTTTCCACATGTGCTTTAATGACTCAGTAGTCAAAGTAAAGCCGAGTCCTGTTCTCAAAAATTGCTCCTGGGGATGCTACATATTTAATTTGGTCCAGCTGAAAGCGCTACAGGATGTCGTCCTCAATTCAAATGACTATGTGGCTCTTAAAATGCTGTTTTTGCTCAATGTGAGGAACAGTTTTGATTGCAAATGTTTCAGTTAAAACACTTTCCTCTCTCAAAACAAACTCAGTTTCTTGGAATCTGGAGCAGCTAACAGGGGGAAGGTTGAGCTGCTGCTGGTTCCGGAGATAATGTCAAACAAACAGCAAGGCTGACTGAGGGCTGGGCCTGAAGAGCCCCCCACCGCTGAGTGAGGGGCAGTCTTGACACCGGCCCAATGATTTCTGAAGTAGTACATAACTGTCTAGTTTTGTGAGAGCTGCAGCCCTATTTTCTGGCTGAAAGACCATCATAAAAACTGTGACTAACAGCTATTATGCAGGTAAATGTGCAGTTAGTTGCATGTACATTAGATGGGAACTTTAATCTGTGCAAATGATAACTCAGAATACCCCTATTTTAAATTACGTTAATAAAATATAATGCCATGTATGGAAAACACTGCTGTGCTTGAGGTTCAAAAGTCAATGGCCCGCTAAATGCCACATGTTTACTGCAGTTCAAATTTATGTTTCCTACCTACAAGGTGTTCTGAAAAGAGCTATAGCAGAGATGAAATTTCCTATAAGCGGAATGTTTTCCAAGTTAAAAGGTTTGAAGTTTTAAAATGAAATGAGTCAGAATCTAGATTTTTACAAATACACTAAATTTGTTTGAAGTCTCTTTGAAAGTATAGTATATTTTAATAAGGAAAAAAGTCTACTTTGTGTGACATTTTACAAAAACTACATTATCCTAAAGGCAGCTTATTGTAAACAAGAATCACAGTGACCTCTAGTTCTTATTCTATACAATTACCTAAAATTTTTTATTTTACCTTCATGCATATTCTTTTTTTTTGGTTTATTAATTTTAATTAAATTTATTGGGTGACATTGGTTAGTGAAATTATATAGGTTTCAAGTGTACAATTCTATAATACATTGTCTATATACCGTATTGTGTGTTCACCACCCAGAGTCAGTTCTCCTTCCATCACCATTTATTTGATCCCCTTTTACCTCTTCTACCATCCCCCTCCCCCCTTACCCTCTGGTAACTACTAAAGACATGGAAACAACCAAAGTGTCCTACAATAGATTGAATAAAGAAGATGTGGTATACAGAGGGTGCCAAAAAATGTATATACCTTTGAAGAAAGGAAAAAACTATTAAAATTGTAATACTCAATATATACGGATAACAAAAGATGAATACAAGTCACGTTTGACTTCTGCAATTACAAGAGGTGCTCAAAGTGGTTACCATCAGACACTTGTGATTATGGCAAACTACTGCTTGAGCAATGTTGACCAAAGTGCCCACTTGTATATATTTTTTGGTACCCCAGGTATATACACAATGGAATACTACTCGGCCATAAGAAAAGATGAAATACTGGCATTTGAGACAATATGGATGGATCTTGAGATCATCATGCTAAGCAAAATAAGTCAGAAAAAGTCAAGAACCATATGACTTCACGCATGTGTGAAACAAACAAACAAGACAAAGAAACAAAAACCCACAGACAAATATATTTTCTAATTGGTCTAGTTAAGTCTTATTAAGAATTTAAAATTGCTTTCAAAGATGACAGACAATATGCAAGATAATCTATAAAAGTTACAAATACCTGCATGTATAAAACTTTCAAACTATCATATGTTAATAACCTAAAGTGGGTTAAATAAATCCTGTTTATAGGCATCAGTGCTTGAAAAAGCTAGATAATTCTGGACCCCTTCCCTGAAATGCAAGGCTTAAATACCTCAAAAGCATTAATCTTTACTCATAAGCATCAATGGTCTGATTTAGTAAGAGAAGAAATGGACCCACGATCCTAATAAAGAATTGCTAATTGGTTGCTACTTCTTGGTTTATAATCACTTTTGTAGGGCATAACTATGCATAATGAAAAAGTGATTGCACACTTGTGCTCACTTTTACATTCACAATATCAGGAAATAGTAGAGAATGCTCACATTGCTCTTTTATCCACCATCCAACCAACATCCAATACAAAACCCTAGCCATTATTAAGATAGTCATTTTTTATAACTTTTTTTCATTGTAGAATAAAAGGCATTGGCCTAATCAGGAAAGCAGAGTAAAATCTATGTTGAATTACTAAAAATTCCCAATGGAGTCACTCACTCCAAAAAATTTTCCCATTTAGGATCAACCTAAACAGCTGCGATTAGGATAAGTGGCATAATTTAGAGATCTCATTTTACTTATCTCAGAGATCTATATGCAAAGCCCACAAATCCCAAGAAGAAATAGCAAGTGCTAAAATAACTACATCAACAAGCCATTCTGATTCATACAGTGCAAACACAGTCTTGAAGTCACCATACCACTAACCCACTAAATAAGTGATTCTTAGCCAATGAGGATACTCCCTATCTCCAAACCCTCCTCCTCAAAACAAAAGCAAAAACAAAAACAAAAAAGCAAAAAAAACAAAGGTCATTTTACATATTCTTTCTGGTTTCTAGAACATTGTCACTTCCATACACACTAATGAAACACATGTATCTTTGTTAATGATGATTATGCAGTAATATTCCTACTACAGCACTGTTTGGTTAATACCGACCAATTCAGGGCACCTTTATTGATATGGTTCAGAATCACAACTATAGTCATATAAAGCCTGCTTCCTGTCCTAATACATACTCATCTGAGAGAAAAACAGAAAGGAGGATATAAATTTGATAAAAATCTATATAGCGGCAGCAATCCAGACATCATTTAATCTATGACTCACCACAGGCTCAAGCTGCATTATTTTAGTACAGTTGCTTTCCTAGAGACATAAATACCTTAGAAATAATGAAGACTCTGATATGCCCGTGTGTTTTATCTCACTGTCATTTGAAATTAAGTCAAATTTTAAATTTTTCATAAATGATTTTAAAAGTACATAAATTTTACAAGTAAATGCCATTTTCATCAGGTATAAACATTTTTTTTCTGTGTGTAGTCCTAAACTTGATATAACTGCAATATAATGCTTAACGTTCCATGTTCTAGCTTTAGGTGACTTAAAATTGTGTTTACATTTTCTGTCTGACTTATTTCGCATAGCATGATAATCTCAAGATCCATCCATGTTGTTGCAAGTGGCAGCATTTCATCTTTTCTTATGGCAGAGTAGTATTCCATTGTATATATGTACCACATCTTCTTTATCCAATCATCTACCGATTGGTTGTTTCCATGTCTTGGCCACTGCAAATAATGCTGCAATGAACATAGGGAGATACATATATCTTTATGGATAAGTATTTTCAGATTTTTGGGGTAGATACCCAGAAGAAGGATTGATGGGTCATATGGTAATTCTATTCTTAATGTTCTGAGGACCCTCCACACTGCCTCCCATATCAGCTGTACCAATTTACATTCCCACCAGCAGTGTATGAGGGTTACTTTTTCTCCACAGCCTTTCCAACATTTGTTATTACTTGTCTTGTTGATAATAGCCATTATAACAGACAGAAATAATTGAGAACCACATGACTTCACTCATATGTAGGATATAAAACTGAAAGCAACAAAGGAACACTACAAACAAACAAACAAAAACTCACAGACACAGACAATAGTTTAGTGCTTACCAGAGGGTAGGGGTGGAGGGAAGGAGATAAAAGAGGGTAAAGGGGATCAAATATATGGTGCTAGAAGGACACATTAAAATATAGTATAAATTATTAGTTGTTCTAAAATAATATGCAATAGTGGATCAGAGAAACATCATTTAAAAATAACATATACTTGTATATAATATTTAATAAGAATAAAATGCTATAGGATGTGAGTCTTTATTAGTAGTACTATTAAATGCACAGGTTATATCTGAAAAATAAAATGGCCCAAAATAAAAATTTCACCTGTATTACTGAAATTTTATAACTGCATGTTCCTTTGTCAGCTGGACATTCAAAATGCTAAGATATTTATATAAAGTAGTATGGTAACGTTGGGCTGCATTACCTACACACACACACACAGAGACACACTTTTTTTGGATTGTATTTGAATTACCTTGGAATAATTCAACTATGTAATTTTCTTATCACTCAAACAATTGTACATCTTAGATAACAGCTTTGGAATGTCTGAATTTATCAAGAAAATAAACCATTTTTCTGCTTAGTGAACTCATACCAAGTATTATATATAGCATGCCTGTATGGTGCTCAACTTCTGGGCATACAATTAGATATTTCCTCCAAGACACTTCCCTCCCAGAAAGAAATACACTGCAGGGATAATCCTACATCGAGTGAAAAACTAATATTTAACAGATGGTTGAGAGACCCAAAAGACATATTTTTCCCAAACTACCTTCATTTGCCTTCTATGCTGCCCTCTAACAACCATAATACATACATTCATCATCTGATAAATATGCATTGTGTATTTAAAATGGAAGCAAACGAAAGTAGTGGTGATTGTTAGCCCCAGTAACTAAGATGATTGGATTTTAACGTCCATGTACAAAAAAGGAGGTAAGACCCTAGGCTCTGTAAAAAGCAAGATGGAACTGAGACTGAGAGGAATCCAGCACCTTCAGTGAAAGGATCTGCAAGAAAAAGTCTGCCCACCAGTACAGAAGGTTAAGGAGGAAGCTCCCTCTGCTTGAGCTCTGCATTTCACGAAGGTTTAAGTTTAAATTTTTCACAACCCACATGGGCAAGAAATCCCAAAACTGAGAAATAAACCATAAACATTGCTTCTACAATGGTGATATCCCAGGGGGCCTGGCAAAAGCAAAGACAAAGCTACTTTGGAGGAATGCTTCTATAACCCAGGCATGGGGTGGGGGCCAGAAAGGACAAAGTCCCACTAGACATTAGTTTACAATCCCAAGTTACAAAATACCATAGGAAATAATCACCATCAGAGCGAGAGAGAGTTAGCAATAACACACAACAGGAAGATTAAAACTCAATAACTTAAGATAACAGACTAGCAATCAGAAAGAAAATTAAAAGTTATGTATATTTAAAATAATGAAGTCATAAAATAAAAAAGACCAAAATATTATGACAAAAGGGCATATTTGAAAAAAACATTAGAACTTTTAGAAATAAAAAATAGATATTGAAATTAGTGAAAGGCAGGGTAAACTTTTTTTTAAAAGGGTAAAGAGAAAATAGAAAAATAAGGCACAAAACAATATAGAGATATGAAGAAATAGACAATATTAAAGGTTAAAAGACAAGGAGAGTACAATTAGAAAGTCCAACACGTATCCAAAAGTAATCCCATAATGAAAGATTTCAAGGGAGAGGCGAGTCACTTCACAGCCATGCACCTACCCCACCTTTCTTCTGCCTACCACCACTGCAGCCTCTCCACCAGGCTCGAGGTTTCCCCTGTAGTAAACATTTCCAAAAAGGACAGTAGTCCTGTGGTTTGGCAGGCGAGCAGTGGAGGGGTTCCCCCGAGAGATGTTGGGCGAGTTGCAACGATTTGCCAGCAGTGCTATGGTGCTACCATAATACTTCCGTACAAAGGCCAAGCCTGAAGGATCACTGTTATTTTTGTCTCGAGGACATGGAACAAGCAACAACTCTCTCCAGGTAATGTGGGAAAGGCAAGAAATAAACTTCAAAGTTTCCCCCCAAAAATATCATTCTGCCACTGTCTCTGCTGACCCTAGCTCCAGCATACAACCACCCAATCAGCAGCCTTCAGGGTTCCCAGGGATGGCCCACAGATTTTATGTCAGTCACTCTAATCCATGCTTACTTCCTTTGCTGTGGTTACTGTAAGGCTGAGTTGGGGGAAAAGCTAGCCACCTGTGCTCCTTCACTGAAAACTGAAAACTTGCTATCTTTTCTTTCACATATTTTTTTATTTTGTTTGTTGCAGTGCATTTAAATGTAATTGTCACCCTGCTAAACATCCTTGTTCGTTTCAAAAGTGTGACTGTAGGTTTTTATGTTTTTTTCTCTGTAGAAAACACATCCTCTGAGAAGAGTAACTGTGCTTCTTCAATTGCAATCCTTACAGTACCTTCCTTTGCCTTAGCCATCTCAAAGGGACTGTGTTGAATGAGAGTGGGCAGTCCTATCTGAACAACACATCATGACTAAGCAATCCCTTACTACGATGTAGTACCCCTTACCAGGTTAGGAAATTCCCTTTGATATCTATTTTGCTAAGTTTTTATAATGAATTGTTGAATTTTATTAAATCTATATTCTGTATCTATAGAGACGATGTTGTTTCATCCTTTATGTGTTAATACGATGAATAACATTATTAGATGTTTCCAATGTTAAAACAACCTTACATTCCTAAAATAACTCAACTTAGTCAAGACATTATGAATATTGTGAATTGTTGGTTTCATTTGCTAATAACCTGTTTACAGATTTCATATCCATATTCATGAGTAAGTTCTAATTTTTCTTTCTTACACAGTCCTTATTTAGTATGGGTAGCCAGGTTATATCTGCCACATAATGAGTTGGGAAATTTGTGAAAGATTAGATTTATCAGATCTTACAGTGTTTGGCAGATTACCTGGGCCTTGTGTTTGCAGTAAGAGTTTCTACATTAAGTGATTCAACTTTTTTAAATGGCTATAGGACCATTGATGTTTTTTTTTTTATTCAGCTTTTGGTCATATTTTTCTAGCAATTTGTCCATTTCACCTAAGTTTTCAAATTTGCTAGCATTTATAGTTATGTCTCCGATTTATTGCTTATTTGCACCCTCTCATTTTCTTCATCAGTCTTGCCAGAGGTTTGTAAATTTTATTCTTTTCAAAAACACAATATATGGCTTTTGGCTACTATATCTTTTTTTCCTATTTGATCCTCCTTTCATATTTATCTTTTTCCTTCATTCTTTGAGCTTAGCCTGTTCTTTACTAACATCTTAAGTGAGCGACTTGAATCATTTATTTCACTTTTTCTTATTTACTATACATATGTGAAGTTATAAATTTGTCCCTCTATTGCTTTAGTTGTATAACACAAATTTTGATATATAGCACTATAATTACTACTTGGTTTTATGTCTATTATTTCTTCTTCCATGCATGAGCAACTAAGAGATATTTTTAAATATGAAAATATAATTGTTTTACAACTTAATTGCACTATGATAAGATAATGTGGTCTATAAGATATCAGTCCATTGATATTTATTGATACATTTTAATAGTCTAATATGAGGCTGATTCACATATATTTTCTAAAAATCAACATACATTTTTCAATTTGGAGTATAACTATTGTTTGCTTAATTGATAAACTATTAAAAATGTTATTTGCTGACATATTCCTTTATAGGTACATTTGAAGCTATACTATTAGCAACTTACAAGTTAAAAAAAAGCTGTATTTTCCTGCTGAGCTCACCCTTGTATTACTATGTAGTGAATTTATTCATTTCTAGTAATACTTTTTACCTTAAAATCTATTTTAGCCAATATTCACAGAGGTATATCAGTTGTCTTGTGGTTGGTATTTGTGTGGTATGTTTTTCCATCCTTTTAACTTCAAGATTCTGTATCTTTTTGAGTTAGATATGATTCTCATAACATAATTTAGTTGGGTGAGTTTTTAACTCAAATCTTATTCTGTCTTTTAACTTGAAAGATTAGTCCATTTACGTAAATTGTGGTACACATATACATTTAAGATGTACAATGTAATGATTTGATCTACATATGTGAAATGATTACTATAATATCTTTACCTTTCTCCTGAACAATGCAGACTCTAAAATGCTCCAACTCAGGCCGGCCGAGTGGCGCGATGGTTGGGAGCTGGCTTGGGAAGCCAGAGGGCCCTGATTTGGATCCCACATGTGGGGGCCAGTAACACTGCCCTCCACAGCTAAGATGCTGAACAACAGCTCAACCTGGAGGTGGGTTGCCGTGAGTCACCTACGACGGCATAGGCTGCAGCCCCTGCTGCAGTGCCTTGTCATGGGCTGCCGTGTGTAACCAGCAGCCAGCGTGAGTGGCCCTCAAGCCGCTGTGAGCGGCCTTCCAGAAGCTGGCGACTGATCTGCCTCGCCCGGGAAAAGCGCAATGATGGTGCCAACTTGGGCCAGTGAAGCAACGTCCTCCACAACTAGACTGAAGAACAAACGACAGCAACTTGTTCTATTCCCCTTCCCTCAATTCCCCAGCACTGTTCCCATCCCCCCAATTCCCCAATTAAAAAAAAATCTTTAAAAAAAATAATAAAATGCTTGAACTCCAACCACACTCCTCCAAAAGTTTGCTAATATTTTCCAGTATTATAATTCTACTTGGATTTTAATCCCATAAATTAGACATTATTATCATGGCTTTATACCATATTGTCCTATACCCAAATATTTTTTTTACTCTCAGTAAAAATGGGAAGCTACTGCAGAGATTTGAAAAGGTGTTTGAGGCCCAAAGATGTATGGTCCTACTAACATCATCTCTCACCTGGATTACTGCAATGGCATCCTCAGAGGGCTCTCTGCTTCTGTCCTTGTCCCCTGTAGTCTATTCTCAATAGACATAATCTTTTCAAAATATTTGAGATCATTCACTTCCCTGCTCAAAACTTTTAATGGCTTCCATTTCACTCCGAGTAACAGATAAAATGCTTGCAATGCCCTTCAAAACTCTATTTGATCTGGGTTCCTCTTATCTCTGTGCTAATCTTCTTTGCATTCATTGTACCCCAGTCACACATATCTCCTTTCTGTTCCTTGAGTGTGCTGATGGCATGCACTTGTGTCCTGCACAATGGCTGTTCCCTCTATCTGGAATTCCCATCTCCCAGATATCTATCTGCATGTGTAACTCTGTCACCTCCATCAAGGTTTTGCTCAAAAGTCATTATCTCAACAAGGCCTGACTACCTTATTTGAAATTGTAATCCTGCTTCCTCTAGCATTCCCACTAGTCCATACTCTGTTCTAATTTTAATTCTTCCCACAACACTTATTACCTCTTTACACAGTCTATAATTTACTAATTTATTATTATCTATTGCCTGTCTCCCGCTGCGAGCATGCAAACTCTACAAAGACAAGGATCTTTGTTTTGTTCCCTGATATCTCAAGTGTCTGTCATACAATAAGCATTCAATAAATATGTGTTAAATGAATGAATGTGAATAATTTCATGGCAATAGACCGTGAACAGAAATGATGCGTACAACATCCTGATTATTTCATTAAATACAAAACCATGTGCCTTGGTCTCTCCTTTCTTCTAGGCTGAAACAAGGACCTACAACTGGTGAGACAATTGTATTTATGTAAATAAATACAGTACTGTAAGACATGTCAACACAATATGATGGCTAGAACCTGAAACTGTATACAAAAGCCCTCTGATTTGCTTTGGGATTCCATTAAGGTCATATTCAAGGAGATAATCAGAGTGCTAGTTCTTTTCCATTTGCCCCTCCTTCACACTGCTTTGTGTTCCAGGATGCTGACCTTTATGGGTTATATCAACAAGGCCTCCTTGCCCTCTGGCTTCCAGGTAAGTTTGGCCAGTGGGACGCACCAGCAGGAGATCAGAGAACAGAAAAAAGAGAGAGAGTTTGTCCCCCTGCTTCCTCTCTATGAGCCTGAATTCATCTACCTCTGACTAAACACCCTGTCAGGGAAACCCACAGGCATAGTCACAGTTCTCCTTTGGTTCTATAACGACTTCTCCCCCTTTCCCTTTCAGGCCTAGGGATGGCAATGGTTTCTTGCTGTTACCAACACTGAGTACCTGACCATCCCTTGTTATTTCCCTTCAATCTGCCTCCCATCTATAAATAGTCACTTCACTTTTTAAAACACACACATACAAACTCTCCAGTTACTGCTTGGGGTGTGTCACCTATTTCCTGCTGTGGTCCTGATTAATATAAAGGGCAAGAGCACCAAACACACTCTTCCTACTCTTCAATTTCTATAACCATAGAGGTTTTCAACCTTATGTCCTATTTTGCTCCCCCACCATACAAAGCTTCTTTTAAAAATAACTCTGTAAATGCTTAGCATTTTATACTGTACCAAGGGGCATCTTGTGTGAGGGTGGAGGTTGAAGGGACTGAATACTTATTCAAGAGTCTAGTAGTCATTATCTTTTTCATTATCTTTCCCATTTGAAGGGGAGATTGTAGCTCTAATTGGAGCATGAATAGAGTATGTTCAAGGCCTTTTTTTTCTGTCTTTCATTATTTTTATGCCAAGGAGACCAAATTGTAAGTCAAGTGTTGGTCCTCCTCCACTTCCTTGTAAAGAATTTTAAAAACAGTTAATCTAATCTCTTCTCTACTGAAATATTGTGTGCCCTGAGGCCGTCAGAATGCCACATAGAGAAAATACTGGTTAAGAATTCTACTTCCAGCAATAGGAAAAAATGTGACATTTTCTAATAGGGTCTTCATATTATTGTACTTAATATCATATGTTATCATCTACACAAAACCTACAATCCCCTAGAATCATAGAATTTTAGACTTAAAAATATAGACACAATTGGTTCAGTATTTATCTTTCCTACTGAAAAATGTTTCCTCTAAGATCCAAGAAGATAGCCAAGCAGGCACTGATTAAACATTTCTAGTGTGTCAGGGAACCTAACATGAGCTTTTAAATATTCTATTAAAAGTGTGTTTATTATTAAAAATTTGTTGCCTTATGTTGAATCAAAATATTCACAACTAAAACATCTACCAATTGGAGCCAATAACACTCTTAGGAAGCAAAAGTTGTATATCCAAGCAACTTTCTCTCCTTCATGTGTTTTTTCATTTCATTTCCAGGACTGACACAGAACCTGACACATTACAGCCTATCAAATTTATTGAAGAATTTAAAGTAATAAAAAATTTAAAGATACCTACAGTATAAGATCTCCCCAGGTTTTCAAGACAATCATGTCCAATTCTCTTAATCTTCAATTCTAAACACATTATAATTGATTGCACTCATTTAGCCAAATTCAATTTGTATATAACCATATGTAAATGTGATAATCAGGACAGAACAAATAGCTGCAGAAATAGGTTGATAAGACAATGATAAAATGGGTTCATTTCTTTTTTTTCTGTATTTAAGGAACCATATTTTTATTAATGAAATCTAAGTGTGTGTTGGCATGTTTGATAACACCACTCTTGGCTCACATAGAACTTGCACTTAATTAAAATAGCCAGATTTTTAATCTATGCATTCACTAACTTAACTGCCCAGACTGTTTTAGACAATGAATGAGACAAGTCAAAGACCTGCCATTATGAATGTGCATTTCTGAAGGTTTGAGATTGTTTTAAAATAAAACTGTATTAATAGAGAAAAAGTGATAATGAATGAATGCATAAATATTATAATGATCAGTACTACATGCTATTAAAAGATGAAGCAGGGTAAAGCATGAAAAAGGAGGAAGATGAGGCCACCATAACTCTAGGTGTCAGGAGATATTTGAACAAACATCTGTCATGTATAAAGTAACAACCCATGCAAAGATCTGAAAGAGAATGGAAAGCCATCCATTCTAGGGTTTGGAGCAGAATGAAGTGATCTGATTTACATTTAGGAAAAAAATTCTCTGGCTACTCTGTGGAAAGCAGACAAGAGTAGGAACAGGAAGACTTTTATCACAGACCAGTGAGAAAGGACCAATGTTTGAGTTAGAGTGTTAACCCAAGTACAGGGGTTTTGTAATTATCTTGATTCGATTTTTAATTAAACTTTTTTTTTATTTTAGAATGGCTTTAGGTTTAAAGAAAAGTTGCAAAGATAGTACAGAGAGATTCCATACACCCCACACCTAGCTGCCCTATTAACATCTTACATTAGTATGATACTTTTGTCACCACTAATGAAACAATATTGATTCATAAATATTAAGGTCCATACTTTATTCAAATTTCTTTAATTTTTCCCTAATATCTTTTATGTTCCAGGAGTCCATCAAGGGGAGCACATCACATTTAGTCATCATGTCTCCTTAGGCTCCTCTAGACCATGACAGTTTCTCAGAATTTTCCTGTTTTTGATCTTTTCCCAGAGATAATTAATCTGGACAAAGTTGAGTTCATTTGAAATCAAGAACTACTCTTCAGTTATCTTCTCTTATATCTGAGGTTTCAGTTTGCCCTCAGTGGAGCTTCTGTTACCCTTTCCAATTTGCAAAGGTATTCAGCTCTCTTTTCTCCACATTATGGGTTATCATTACACCCTCCTGAAGTCCTTCTCTGTTTGTGTTGCATAGAAGATGACTAAAAACATTTTGTAGAAAAAAACAAAAGGTCAATGGAACAGAATAGAGAGTTTGGAAATAGGCCCACATAAATATAGTCAACTGATCCCTGTCAAAGGAGTAGAGGCAATACAGTGGAGCAAAGACAGCCTCTTCAACAAATGGTACTGAAACAACTGGACATCCATATGCAAAAAAAAAAAATCTAGACACAGACTTTACAACCTTCACAAAAATTTACTAAAAATGGATCATAGACCCAAACATAAAATGTGAAACTATAGAAGTCCTAGAAGATAACATAAAAAACTTAGTCAACACTGGATATGGCCATGACTTTTTAGATACAACACCAAAAGCACACTGCATGAAAAATAATAATAATAATAATAATAACAATAATAATAATAATAATAGGTAAGCACAGACTTCATTAAAATTAAAATCTTCTGCTCTGTCAAAGACAATGTTAAGAGAAGAGGAGAAGCCACAGACTGGGAGAAAGGATTTGCAAAAGACACATCTGATAAAGGACTGTTATACAAAATTGTATACAAAGAGCTCTTAAAACACAGCAATAAGAAAACAAACAACCTGGAAAGAAAATGGCCGCGGTAAGGAAGTCACTGAATTAGCTCGCGCAAACCACGGCAGCGAAAACACAACTCTGCGGGACACGCTGAGCAGCAAAG